>NW_021435435.1:0-209 GCF_001605985.2 Dendrobium catenatum | reverse complement strand
TCTGTCTATAACGACTTCTCCGATGATTCGTATTCATTTTCTCCACTGTTTCGGCTCAATCTTAGGGAAATCATAGAGTTTTATTCTCAGGATTTATGAAGAGATGAGCGTTTTTATTTTTTATTTTTTATTTTAAATTCTTTGTGAAATCATGTTTATGCGTATTTATAGGAGGATTGCATCTGCAAATGGATTTATGTTATTTTTTT
>NW_021435434.1:0-202 GCF_001605985.2 Dendrobium catenatum | reverse complement strand
TTTTCTCTCACAAACTTCAAACTAACATAAAAGAGATCTGCAATAGTGATTATGTTTTAGAACCCTTTTTTCTATCTCCTTTTACTCAAATTCTCTTAACCTAAAACGAAGCAGGCACATGAGGATCACTTCACCACCACACCGAGAGAGGCCATAAGCATGGCACAAGATGTGACGCCCCAGGCATCCATAGTGAAAGGAT
>NW_021435433.1:0-208 GCF_001605985.2 Dendrobium catenatum | reverse complement strand
GTTTGATGAAGGAGATGATAAGGTGATTTAAAAGAGGTGGTTTTGGAGGGTAATCTATTAATTTGAAATGCCGCAGTAAGGATAGCATCGGACCAAAAGACAGGAGGTAGCTGGGCATCAATGAGAAGAGCTCGAGCCGTTTCTAAGAGATGACGATTCTTTCGCTCGGAAACTCCGTTTTGCTGAGGTGTATAGGGACAGGTAGTTT
>NW_021435432.1:0-205 GCF_001605985.2 Dendrobium catenatum | reverse complement strand
CCCGTCATTCCAACCTCTCTCCTTACAACGGTCTATCTGACCTCCATTGCCAACCACCAAACATCGGAACTCCACAAGATCTCTCGAAGAAAAGAGGGATAAGGGAAAATCTCCGGACTTCCTTGCCAAGAGAGGGGCCTCGAAAAATCGAGGGAATGCCTCAATGGTAAGGACAGAGGGAGAAGAGAAGGAGGGAAAATCTCCG
>NW_021435431.1:0-710 GCF_001605985.2 Dendrobium catenatum | reverse complement strand
TGTGGGACGATCTCCTATTGTCTAAGATGAAAAGCCATAATTTTCTTCTAATCATCTAGGAGAATTGCATTGGACATCCTAAGAGGTTTATGGGATGATATGAAGATCACCACCCATTGTCCCATGTCGTACTTGACGATCAATATAATATCTTGAACTAATCATCCCTGATAGTCATAGGATCACACTGGATAATATATATAAATACTTATACTATTAATATAGGGCAAAGGTAATCATCCTAGCCGAAAGTGTTATTTTTTACTAATCATACAGAAAGATCTGTCTATCGTACTGGACAATCAGTTGTGCATAATTAAAAATTAGGGCTTCTTTTGGAAGCTCCCTATTTAAGCACTCTCATTATATTTTGAGATAAACTTTTCCTATGGAGGAGATCTAAGAGAGAGCCTAGAGAAGGAAGAGGGAGAGCTTGGGAGAGAGAGATCCTTGTAAGGGGTAGTTGTGAGGGATTCACAAATGTTGCTCCAAGTAAGGTGTTCATCATCTTGAAGCTACTATCCTGGTTCCTTGGTGGCTCTGAGGTAGATCTTCATCAGCATTAGATATAAGATTCTCTTTCTACTCCAAAAGGGAGTATAAGGATTCTCATATTCTCTTCCTTCACTAAGAGGGTGAATAGGATTTCTAGGTTCTCTGCCTACTCCATGAGGGAGTAAAAGGATTCAAGGTTCTCTGCCTCACTGGGT
>NW_021435430.1:0-518 GCF_001605985.2 Dendrobium catenatum | reverse complement strand
CCTTAAAGTATCGCCAAAAGAACACTCTCATTATAAGGAGGGGATTTTATTTAAATGTGTTATGGTAACTGTGCGATTAGATTTTTATTTGTTTAAGTTTTAGGTTGGTTTTATTGTCAAAAAGGATGGGCTGCTATTGAGGGTTGATTAATGGACTTTAACACTGCCCTTCTTGTTGAATCTAGTATTAGCCTTACCATTGTTCTTTTAGTAAAGTGATTTGTGATTTTCTTTTTTGATTTTACAAAATAAAGTGCTATTACATACTTGTCTTTAAAATCTTTAGTTGATTTTATCTATTAATTATACACTTATTTTATATTTAAAAAATTCTCTTCTTGAATATTAGAATGGTAGATTGATCATCATAAATTATAGAAAAGGCATTAAGTTAGTTTTCTCATAGAAGGAATACAACAACAACAATAACATCAAGTCTTTGTCCCACTAAGTGGGGCCGGCTATATGAATCCTTTTTCTTCATTGTGTCATGTTAAGAATTAAATTCTCATTTAAAT
>NW_021435429.1:0-267 GCF_001605985.2 Dendrobium catenatum | reverse complement strand
ACTTAGGCATTTCAGCTTGTAAGTTCATCAGTAAATCCCATTTAACATCGTTAGGTTGAATAACATTTTCCATATATTTGCAAACGAACATCCCACAGTCGAAACCGTTGATTTGTGTTGGAATTCCCTCAGCATCCAGAACTTTCCAATATCTGATATCAGTTTGAAAGCAGCCCTGAGTTTCGTCGTGTAAGTGATCAATCTGTAATCATAGCTAAGTCAAATTAAAGTCAGTTGTTATAGCATCAAAAGAAGTTAATAAATGAC
>NW_021435428.1:0-222 GCF_001605985.2 Dendrobium catenatum | reverse complement strand
CTTCAAGAAAAACAAACTCCCGACAGAAAAATCTACGGCCGCACAAATTCGAAAAAGGGCGTTGAGATACGCATTTGTTAATGACATGTTGTACAGACGAGCCTTTGATCAAATGTGGCTAAGGTGCCTAGGGACCAAGGAAGCTGATAAAGTAGTAACAGAAGTCCATGAAGGGCTTTGTGGAGCACATCAGTCAGGTCCTAAAATGGCCGCCAAAATCAA
>NW_021435427.1:0-503 GCF_001605985.2 Dendrobium catenatum | reverse complement strand
ATTCTTCTTCCCCACCACACCCCCATACACCCGGCCTCTTCCCCTCCCCTTTTTCCTGTCCCCCTTACCAGCCGACCCAACCAAAACCGTCAGAAAAACCCGCCGGCTTCCCCTTCCTCCTTGCCGCTGGCTGTGCTAGCCGCCGGCTCAGGCTAGCCCGGCGTTCCCCTAACCTAGCCCCTCCTCCCCATGAGCAATCCCGCCGGCCCCTCCCTGTTGAATTTTGAATTTCAAAATTAAATCCTTCATTAACTCTTTCCTAAATTACTTCCCCACAATTAGGAAAGGGACTTAATTGAGGCCCAATCTATTTTGAATTCAAATTCAATTCCCTCTCTTCTCTTCCCCTCATTTGGAAACTTTCCTAAATTAAATTAAATCTGAAATTCAAAATCAGATTTGATTTAATTTCCTTGGCCCCACCAATTAATCATAGTTCCCCTTTTTCCTCTCCTTGTTTGGCCGGCCACCCCTCTTAGCCGTTTCTCTCTCCACTTGCCACT
>NW_021435426.1:0-210 GCF_001605985.2 Dendrobium catenatum | reverse complement strand
GGATTAGTGAATTCTAGTCCAAGAGTTAGCTAGCATGGACGTAGGTTGGATTGGAATCTGGGACAAACCACATAAAAATATTGTGCATCTTATTTTCATTTTTTTCTTGTCTTTAAAAAAAATTGTGTGATTTCATATTCTTTTCAAAATACCTTTAAAATTATTTTAATTTCCTTCTTTTAATCAAAATATTAATAACCCCTATTCACC
>NW_021435425.1:0-211 GCF_001605985.2 Dendrobium catenatum | reverse complement strand
ATCATTACAATGTGCAAAAGGAGCCTGGGGAAGAGGGGGAAGAACTTATCCCTACACCTACCCCTATCTACTATTAATCTCAGATTTATCAGTTGGTCCAGTGGTTTGATCAATGGGAGGCTAGATTTAAATCCTACGTAGTCAAGAACTAGTAGTAGAACGATCAATACTCTTCTTGGTTTTGTTGCATATGTAGCTTAGTAGCAACAAA
>NW_021435424.1:0-227 GCF_001605985.2 Dendrobium catenatum | reverse complement strand
GGGAGTTGGAGAGGAGAAGAGGGAGTGTGGGAGTCTTTGGTTAGGTATGTATCTCTCTCTCTCTCTCTCTCGGCGGGCTGAAGAAGCAGAGGGATCGGGGCAGAGGCGTGGAGATGACGGGGGCAGAGAGGAGCTCGGGAGGAAGCAGAGCAGCGACTGGAGAAGAGGTATCGGGGGAGAGCAAGAGCGAAACGAGCGTGGAGAGCGAGAGGAGAAGCAGCCCCGAA
>NW_021435423.1:0-1144 GCF_001605985.2 Dendrobium catenatum | reverse complement strand
AAGTGCAAAGAAGAAGAAGTAAATCTATTTCACCTTTTTCAATAAACCATAAACTCCAACCACGAAGAAGAAGAGCTTTCAGCGATCGGTCGGTCAAAGGAGACTCCAGGCCTACTTGCGGTAGAAGAGAACTCCAAGCAAGTGGTGAAGAGCAGCTCTCGGTGGAAGGAAGCTGACGCCGGTAGAATGGAACGAAGAGGGGAAAATGTCGCTCGAAGAAGGGCGAAGAAACCTCGGTTCGGAAATGATAGAAGACATGAGGGGGGTTGAACCGAATCGATAAATATTAAGTTAGTGTTTTGTTTCGTTTTTTGTTTTTTTAATTTTATGAGGCAGACGCCTCTAAAACCAAGGCACGCCTTAGTAAACTAGAGGCATACGCCTCATTCCATGCTCTCATTGCATAGGCTTTGAGGCTTAAAAGAATAAAATTGCGCTGAGGCGCGCCTCTTATTGCACAGTTTTAAACCATGATGTATGCATCATTACACATACATTTGCAAAATCATGGAAATGTTAAGTCTGCCCAAGAATCTCATTTAATAATTAATCTTTTTGGGGATTTACCAACATGTAACACTTAAAAACTCACATATTTATATATTTAACACCTAAAACTACTAATTTACACTTCCCACACTCGAAATCTATTAATTCCTCACTTCCCGCACTCCGTTCCATCTCCGTGACCTACACGCGTGCTAGCTCCCATTCACGCATAGGTTCATCTCCTTAGCCTGTTCTCTGTCAATTTCCTACGTGAGAAAGCCCATTGATGCTTGTGAACGCCCATTTTTTGTGAGAACGCCCTCCTTCTCCTTTGTCGTTTGATTGTTGCCGTGAGTTGAGTGATGCTTTATTTTTTTTTCTTTTGTTTCTTGCCATGAGATATGCATATTATTTTTATTTTCCACCATTGTGTTTGCAGATTTTTTATTTTATAGTTATAAAGAATGATGGTGAATATATTTGGGGGATATTGGGGCGAAGTTAAAGGTGAAGAAAGAAGAAAATATGAAGGTGGAAAACAGAAAACGATTAAATTAGAGTATGATTTACTTAATTTTTTTATCCTTAGAGAGAAGGTTAAATAGATCTGTCCATGGCTAGCTAGTCATGAGTTTAAGTTACACTACCATGTTAG
>NW_021435422.1:0-261 GCF_001605985.2 Dendrobium catenatum | reverse complement strand
ATTCTGATTTAATTTTGGATAAGTCTAATTTAGCTTTGGATAATTCTGAATTAATTTTGGATAATTCTGATGGCGACTTAAATAATCTCGAGTTGGAAGTAAGTCAATCGAATTTATCACCTGATTTAAGTGAAACGGAACTCATGGATCTTAGGGTTACAACCAAACCTGAGTCTCTTTCGGAACACAGTACTTTGAGTCTGAAAGTTTTTGAGCCTGATTTAAACAATGAGCCCCCTCTTGTTTCATTAGAGTTTAACT
>NW_021435421.1:0-1259 GCF_001605985.2 Dendrobium catenatum | reverse complement strand
TAACCTAGAGGAAAAGAATTTTGGATTAAATTAGGATCGTGCCATGAAGGGCATTGTTCACCACTAGCATATCTAATTCTAAGGAAATGAAGAATCCTAACCTATAGGAAAAGATAAATGAATTAAAATTAGGATGGTGCCATGAATGGTATTTTCCCCCACTAACACATTTAATCCTAAAGAAAAATCTTAACCTAAAGGAAAAAAATAAGATTAACCTAGGATAGTGCCACGAAGCGTATTATCGAACCCTAGCTCGTCTAATCCAACCTAAAGAAAAGGAAAATTGATTTAAACTAGGATGGTTCCACGAAGGGCACTGTCTACCACTAGCATGACAAATCCTATAGAAATGAAGAAATCCTACCCTAAATGAAAAGAAAATTAGATTTAACTAATATAGTGGATGTTGTACAAGACTAGATTGTCTAATCCTATGAAAAATGATGAATCATAACCTAACGGACAACTTGACTAAACTAGGATGGTGCTTACACGAGGCTTGATTCACCACTAGCATGTCTGAGGTCATACAAAAAGTAAGAATTAATAGAGTACTTTAAAGATCTTTTAATTTAACGATTATTATAGTGCTTTACATCAAAGGAATCAGGCTAAATAATTAAATTTTTATGTTCAATCTTAATTAGAAGTTTCCCTACGTAAGGGCATTGTAGTAAACGGTGATTATTTTGGGAGAAACCAAAGTATTTTTTTTTATTTTAGTTAAAACCCGACAAGAGGGGCTAGCGTATAATATAAAAGCGATTGCAAGGTCTTTAAGGGGGACCTTAGCTCCCTTAATGCTCAAAAGAACTACAAATATAGCAAAAAGAGAACTTACGAGCTAGTAGTCCCCACTAATCCAAAAAACAAGATAACCTAGGAACATGCTTAATGACGCTAAGCAAGAATCCAAAAAAGAAATATACATAGTAGAACTGAAATATCCGATCTTTATTGCAAAAAAACTGATAACAACCATAGCCAAGATTAACTTGAAAACACTGGCAAGCTGACAAACAATAAAACTAAAGCACCAAAATAAATAGAAGTATAATTGGGAGAATTTAACAAAAATTTAAATCAGAAGTAACACAGAAAATGATATCAAAAACCCAAAAATATTCTTATTGCGCAAAAAACCATCATTTGGTAGATCAAGTTAATCGCTTGCACAAATTACAAATTTTGTCAAATTATTATCCAAATATCTTAATAGGTTCATTGTGAACACAACAACGGCCAAGTTCGTATAC
>NW_021435420.1:0-822 GCF_001605985.2 Dendrobium catenatum | reverse complement strand
AGGGAAGAAAGGCTAGCGATGGTTCCTCTTTGGTGAGACGAATGGAAGAGAGGAGGATGGAGGCTTCGTTCGGCTTTCCTGGAGTTTCGCTTGGACTTTTCACACAATCCAGAGAGAGAAACGAGGGCTGTTCGCAAACGGCAGAGGGGCGACGGGCTTCGTGTGAATCTAAGAGGCGTCTGGCTATGCATTTTTTTTTTTTGAGAGCAAGAGGAGGCGAACCGGAGACTTCTGTGCGAATAGAGAGGAGAAGGGATTGGTGGTTTTGCGAACTGCCTGGGAAAGATCGTGGAGGAGCGGTTTGCGAATCCAAGGGAGATAAAGAGCGACGGGCTAGAGAGAAGGGGTGGTTTTTCTGGGGATTTCTCGTGCTAATGGGAAGAGGTGAACTGGCAGGAGGTCTGAGCTGAATGGGTTTTCGTGTGTATGAACTGGAAGAAGATCGGGAGTTTTGAAGTTGCGACCTGTGAGAGAAATCCAGGTGGTTTTTTGTTCTCTGTCTGCGAATAGAGAGGAAGAGGGGGATGTCTGAACTGCTTTTTTTTAACTAAGAGAGGAGCGGTTCTGCTTTGCGAATTGGAAAGGAAGTAGAGTGTCTGTTTTGCGAATGAAAGAATCGTTGGAGAGTTGGGTTCGTGCCTATCCAGAGAGTGCAAGGAGCAGTCTTTTACAAATGAAAGGAAGAGCAGGCCGTTCTTTTCTGTTGCTGAGAGAGAGATCCTGCCAATGGGGAGGAGTTGGGGTTGAGGAAGTTGGACCGGTTTTTTAAACTTTTATTTAATTAATATAAGGTGTTAAGATTATTTAGTTTAGGTTATTAAT
>NW_021435419.1:0-3280 GCF_001605985.2 Dendrobium catenatum | reverse complement strand
CATCACTAAGTCACCATTATTGAAATTTGCTTCTTTTTGATGTTTATCAGCCTCAGTCTTATATTTAGCAGTAACCTTTTTAAGTTTTTCAAAAATATTACATTATTTTACTAATTTAGCAATGTCTTTTTTCATGTGGGGCCAGAAATACTTTTCTTCAACTAAAGCAATTATTTTTCCTTTCTCAAAATGTCCTTCCAAATCTCCACTATGCAATTCTTTCACAAGTTGTTCTCTCAAAGAACTTTTTGATATGCAAAGTCTAGTTCCTTTGAACAAAAAACCTTGATGTATAACAAATCGAGTAGAAGGATCAGTTCCAGAAACATAACAAGCATTCCAAATATTTTCAAAATCAGAATCATTTGCATAAGTGTCTTTAAAAAAATCAAAAGAAGTAACAGTCGGAAAAACAGTTATTAACAAATGAGATCTTCGGCTTAAAGCATCAGCAACTTTATTCAAAATTCTAGCTTTTTGTTTGATATGAAAAGTGTATTCTTGTAAAAAAGAAACCCATTTGGCGTGTCTTCTGTTCAGATTGTTTTGTGATCCCAAAAATCGTAAAGCCTCGTGATCAGTATTCAAAATAAATTCTCGTTGAATCAGATAGCATCTCCATAATTTCAAAGCTTGTACAATAGCATAAAATTCCAAGTCATATGTAGAATATCGAGATCGAACATCATTTAGCTTTTCACTAAAATATGCAATAGGCTTTCCTTCTTGACTTAAAACAGCATCAATACCAACACGTGAAGCATCGCAATCAACTTCAAAAACTTTTTCGAAATTTGGTAAGCTAAGAATAGGAGTTTGACTCATTTTTGATTTGATCAATTGAAAAGTAGCGTCAGCCTCGGGGGTCCATTTAAAAGTTCCTTTTTTCAAACAGTCAGTGATAGGAGCAATAACAGTACTGAAATTTTTAATGAATCGACAATAAAAAGATGCTAACCCATGAAACCCTCTTTCCTCTCTGATATTCTTAGGAACAGGCCAACTTTTTATTGCTTCAATTTTCACAGGATCTACTTTGATTCCTTTAGCAGATATAATGTAACCCAAAAATGTCAAACTCGAAGTCATAAAAGAGCATTTCTTTAAATTGATGTACAGCTTCTGTTCTCTCAAAGTTTTCAGAATTTCTTTAACATGAAAAAGGTGTTCAGATGGATGAATGCTATAAATCAGAATGTCATCAAAATAAACAACCACAAATTTTCCAATAAAACATCGTAAAAGATGATTCATTGTTCGCATGAAAGTACTCGGAGCGTTAGACAAACCAAAAGGCATAACAAGCCATTCATATAAGCCCTCTTTGGTTTTAAAAGCAGTTTTCCATTCATCTTCAGGTCTAATTCTTATCTGATGATACCCACTTTTCAAATCAATTTTTGAGAAAATTTTAGTACCACTTAACATATCCAGCATGTCATCCAGTCTAGGAATTGGAAATCGGTATTTGATGGTTATTTTGTTTATAGCTCGGCTATCTACACACATTCTCCAAGTTCCATCTTTCTTAGGAGTAAGTAAAGCAGGCACAGCACAAGGACTCAGACTTTCTTGGATTAAACCTTTTTCCAGCAATTCAGATACTTGTTTAGAAAGTTCTTGATGTTCATTTGGACTCATTCTATAATGTGAACGATTAGGTAATGTAGCTCCAGGAATCAAATCAATTTGATGTTGAATGTTTCTCATCGAGGGTAATCTAGCTGGTAATTCATCAAGTATTAAATCAGAAAATTCATCAAGCAATGGTTGTATTTCCTTAGTAATCTCAAAATCTAAATCAGTCTCTTTTCCAAATAACAGATATATCACATCAGATCTTGTTAACTCGTTTGTGTTCAAAAGCAATTGAGAAGTGAAACACTTGACAGGTTTCTTGTTCTTTGTTACCAGATCAGGAATGTTTTTTTTGTGTAAAGAGTGTGAATTCTTTGTTATCTTTAATAAAAGAATATGTATTCTTTTCTCCATTGTGAATGGTTTTATGATCATACTTCCAGGGACGACCTAAAAGGATGTGACATACTTCCAAAGGCACAACATCACAAACAATTTGATCCTTATAAGTTCCTCCAATCGTTAAGTTGACAGTGCATTGTTTATTTATAGGAACCTCACTTCCCTCTTTGAACCAAGATATTTTATACGACTTATCAAGAGGTTTCGTTTTCAGCTTTAGTTTCTTCACCATATGTTGTGAAACAAAGTTTCTTGAAATTCCACTATCAATCATTAAAGTGCAAACTTTTCCCTCAACAGTACAGGTAGTTCTAAAAATATTCCTCCTAAGCCATTTATCTTCCTTCTCAGTTTGAGCAGTTAAGACTTGTCGAATTACTAACAATGGTTCTCCTTCATCACCTTCAAAGTCAAATTTTTCTAACTCAGCCTCATTTTCAGATTCTATTTCATCTTCTTCCTCTTCTTCTATTTCATTTTCACCTTCTATGAAATTGGTTTGTGGAGGATTATTTTTCTGCAAGTAGCTGACAAGTGACTATATAACCCACATTTATAACAAGGACCAATTTGCTTAGATTGTTCAGATGGTTTATTTCCTGCTACCCCTTTTACTTTTTCTTGATTTTGACTTTCAACAGTTTTAACTTTTGCACTCGATGTCCCCACAAAAGTTTGAGTTTTAGACCCACTCGTTTGTCTTTGTTTATATGTTTCAGTGATTTTACCGCTTCCCCTAAAATATTGTTTTTCAATTTTCAAAGACATTCGATAAGCTTCATCTAATTTAACCACATGATGTAAATTGAGTTGATCTTGAATTGTCCATTTTAGCCCATTGAGATATCTAGTTAAAGTTTTCTCTTCAGACTCATCCAAATTATTTCTAGCTTGTAAGTTGTAAAAGTTTTCAGTGTATTCTTCTACAGTCTGATTACCTTGTCGCAAATTGTTAAACTCCTGAAAAATAATTCTCGAGTGATCAGAAAGTAAAAATTTTCCTTTCATCTTTTCTTTCATTCTATCCCAGATTTGAATTTTTTCTTTGCCTCTTCTTAATCTGTTGTTTTGTAAATTTTTCCACCACGTTAATGCATGTCCCGTTAGTTTCAAATTGCAAATTTAACTTTTCGATTTTCCGGAATTTCTTTCCATTCTAAAAACTGATCCATTTTTTCTACCAATTCTAGGAATTATTCAGGTTGTAATTTTCCTTCAAAATTATGAACGTCGATTTTAATTCTGTGATCCCAATTTCTTTCTTCGCCTATTTCGATTTCTAGGTTCTTCCTCTTCACTT
>NW_021435418.1:0-237 GCF_001605985.2 Dendrobium catenatum | reverse complement strand
ACATCACATAGAACCACTCATGATTAGCAATGCTTTTTCACATTTTTCAAAAGCATTAAGGTATCGTTGAATGACCAAATAAACATGACAGAACTAAGCAACAATGACTGATATTGAATATTTTATCAAACTAATTGCAATAGAGATCAAACTCTAATCTACACTAAATAGACCAAGGGAAGCAACGAAGCAAACAAAGGATGAGAGAAAAAGAAATCTGGAAGAAAGAAAATAATA
>NW_021435417.1:0-570 GCF_001605985.2 Dendrobium catenatum | reverse complement strand
TCATCTCACATAGTCCTCAAATTGATTAAAATCAGTCGAGATACATAACGGAAAAAAAGCAGCAGCAAATATGCCTTCCAAATAAAACATATTTTGACTCACTATGTGGGGTCGGCTGCATGCATCTTTTCTCTCCAATGTCATAGTAAAAGTCAAATTATTATTTAAATCTAATAAAAAAATCATTACTAATACTTTCTAACCAAATTTTAAAGCTTACCTTTACATTTTTTTAACATAGGCCGGACATAATACATTTACTCCCCTAACTGCATCATCGAAAGGCCGACGCTTTATCTATCCAAATCATTTAAGGTGACTCTCTCTAATCTTATCTACCATTGGAATTACTCCAACCTTTTCACAAATATACTTATTTGATATTATGTCTCTAAGTATAAAGCCACTCATCCACCTAATCATCCTGATTCTCTTTGAATGGCAAATATTTTGTGTCATAAAGTGTTGCAGATCTCACCATCATCTTATAGAATTTTTCCTTCAGATAGAGGGGTACCTCTCTATAGCATAATAGGGTCGATCCATTCCTCTACTTCAACCATCCAATTT
>NW_021435416.1:0-235 GCF_001605985.2 Dendrobium catenatum | reverse complement strand
ACCTTAAATAGAAGATACCTCGTTTTAATGCAGCCTCGTTGTCGTTAAAAAGATACATAAGTAAAATTATTTTTTCTTCGATCTAATTCAAGCATCTGTCTCTTCTCATTCATGCAAACTTACTAATTCTTCAGCTCCCTTGTAATCTGCAACAAAAATAAATCCAGATCTTGCAAATGTTTTTCTCACTAGACTGAATTAAACAAAGCTTTTATTTTTAACAGCTTTATTACTC
>NW_021435415.1:0-419 GCF_001605985.2 Dendrobium catenatum | reverse complement strand
AACTTATATTATTTTAATAGCAGTTGAAATCGTCCCCTACATTGAACCGACATGTGTTCGTCCAAACAAACCAAAGGTTCGTACGTACGAAGTTCATATTAAAAACTACCTTATCCAATCAACTGCTTCATTCATTCGTCCCGTCGTTTGAAAAATATTTTGTCCCGGATGATAATAACGATTGTACAGATGAAGTACTTTTACTACACTCAAACGGTTCAAAATCCGACAGTTTGTCATACTACACAAATCGTCCTGTACGAAAATATTTCATCCCGGATGATGATGACTTAAAAAAATTTTTGCACTCAAACAAAAACTACAATTCAAAAACAAAATAAAATAAATATCAAAGACAACGAAGAAGCACAGACTCTAAAAGGAAAAAATCACACAAACAAAATCATAAACACATAAAA
>NW_021435414.1:0-1084 GCF_001605985.2 Dendrobium catenatum | reverse complement strand
ATAGAGCTTTTTCTTCCTCTCCTCTCTCTCTCTCTCTCTCTCTCTCTCTATTTCTCTTTCTCTCTCTCTCTCTCTCTCTCAGTTTGGGCCGAAGGGTCAGGTAAGGTGCAGAGTGTCTTCAGCTGGGGTTTGGAGGTGGAAGAGATGGAGTTTTGTTTGGGTCGTGAGGCTTCATCGGAGAGGAGATGTGTTTCGGCCGGATATGGGAAGGTCGGAGCTAGGCTTCACTTGCGGCAGAGAGGAGACGGGATGGGGTTCAATTGAGTGGAGGAAGTGGGACTAGAGAAAGGAGCAGCCCCTTTGGCTTCGTTTGGTCGGCTTTTAAAGGCATTGAAGAGCTACGATCGATGTGTTGTAGAGTCGCGGGATACCTGGGAAGCGATCGCTGACGGCGCCGAATCGGCGCAATCTCGGCAGGATTTGAGGATACCGATGGTTTTGAGGTATGTATGCGGGATTTATGATATCTTCCCTTTTCGTGTAGTTTATACATAGGTGTGGGCTCCGAAAATTCGGCCCCGGCCTCCGCCCGCTTTTCTTTTTATTCGGCGAGGGAGTTTTAACTGAATAAGTTCCGGGGTAAATTTTGGAAGGCAGATGGGTTTGTAGATAAGACACTACCCAGAGATTTCGCCCTCATTTTGTGAGGACTTTATGATCTGAGTCCTGGTTTCCTATAGGCGTAAGCCCCTATAGTTAATTACCCCTCCCGATAACGAGAGAGAACTTTCGATTAAGGCTAGTCGTCAATCAGATATGTAAGGAATACGTGTTATCTGGCATATAGTAGCAGCAATATGTTTGGATTTGAAAATTGGGTTTAAATTTGGGTATTATAAAATGTTTGAAAAGTTTGGAAATAGTTGGAGATTTGAAGATTTTGATATTCAAAATAGAAATTTCACCATCATACACTTAAAGCGAATGGTGGGTGGATGGATGATAGACCCGATCAAGATCCCATGGTTCCGTTGTCCAGGGCCATCGTTGTCACGACACGACCCGATCCGGGACGGATCCCGCTCGCACCGGGTCGCGACACGGAATGAACAGACTGACTGACCAGGATCTGGCTTTGGAATTT
>NW_021435413.1:0-261 GCF_001605985.2 Dendrobium catenatum | reverse complement strand
CCACCACGCGCAATAAAGGCGTGTATAGGCGGTTTTCCGTTGCGCCACGAACGCCGAAGTAGAGTTTAGGCGATTGCTCGCTTCATCGTAAGCATCAGACCGGTGTCCCATCCTACCACGCGCAATAAAGGCATGCATAGGAGTTTTTCCGGTCTGCTGCAAACAACGACGCGAGAATCTTAGTTTAGAGAGTTCGTACCTTCGCGGGTTTCGATGGTGGCGGTTTAAAAAAGCACAGTTTGCTTTCCCACCGCTCGAGGG
>NW_021435412.1:0-233 GCF_001605985.2 Dendrobium catenatum | reverse complement strand
AGAAAGATGGTGCTGGGAAATAATGGAAATAACCAGGTGGAAGAACGTATAGAGAAAATCATTATTGTTATGGAAAAGCCCTAATGCGGAAATAAATAAGAGGTTCTATAAAAATTCTAAGAATTACTCTAGATTACATTTACTAGATAGGCTAAGAAAATAGGAGATGAGTCTTTGGGTGGATGGGAATGATTCAAACATGGAATCATCTTCCATCATGGTTCCTGGAACAG
>NW_021435411.1:0-233 GCF_001605985.2 Dendrobium catenatum | reverse complement strand
TCATTGGTTGCCTTCCATCATAGGGTAGAAAATAAAACAAAATAAACATAAAATTCAAATTACAATATAGTTCAGTCAAAATTAAAAAAATTGAAATTTGCATGCTTCTGTTATATAGATTAGCACATGGCACTAATAGTTTACAACAACAACAACAACATCAAGCATTTGTCCCACTACGTGGGGTCGGCTAAATGAATCATTTTTCTCCATTGTGTCATGTTAAAAGTCAA
>NW_021435410.1:0-411 GCF_001605985.2 Dendrobium catenatum | reverse complement strand
CCAGACCTTTCAAAATCATTTCCAAGATAAACAGTAATGCTTATGTGCTGGACCTCCCTGAAGGTTTTAACATCAATCCCACTTTTAATATAGAAGATTTAGTAACCTTCGAGGGACCAGAGTTTAACCCCCACAATCCATTTACAATTGAGCCTTGTGTGAACCCACCTGGTGAGATCCCTAGCCTACCTCCACTTCCCAAATTACCCCATTTACCTAATGCTGAGAAAATAGAAACCATATTGGATGATGAGATCATTTCCACGAAGGAAGGAGGACGACGAAGGTACCTAGTGCACTGGAGAGGGACACCACCGACAGAGGACACCTGGATGGATCGAGAGGAGCTATAGATCTTAGACCCATATCTCTTAGAGTTGTACGAGAGTTCTAGAGCTACTCACTCGACGG
>NW_021435409.1:0-476 GCF_001605985.2 Dendrobium catenatum | reverse complement strand
TGAAAAGAGGACTTCACTTGCTTTCCTAGTTGACATGAATCACATAGTTGGTCCTTAGTAAAGTCTAGTTTAGGTATACCTCTCACTAAGTTCTTATGGGTAATCCTCCTAAAGTTTTTCAAGCTAGAATGACAAAATCTCCTATGCCATAGCCATGACTCATCAGATACAATTTTCAAACAAAAAGCAGTATGATAATTAATGCAATTTAAATCTAGCATGTAAGCATTGTTTATCCTTTTACCACGCAAAACATCTTTATCTTTTAGGCTTAATATGCAGCTAGTATGGAAAATTTTACACAATAACCCTTATCACATAGCTATCTTATACTTAACAAATTATGCTTTAAGCCTTCAACCAATAATACATTATCTATAAAAAAGTTCTTAAGATTTCCAATCATACTTGATCCAACCACCTTCCTTGTGGTGTTATTTCCAAGTGTAACCTTGCCTCCACTCCTGGCTTCCAGC
>NW_021435408.1:0-213 GCF_001605985.2 Dendrobium catenatum | reverse complement strand
ATCCGCTGCAATTACGTCATAAAATTTGTGACGGAAATATTCACCGCAAATCCGCCTAACTTTTGTCGAAAGATTATTCTATCGTAAATTCCGCCACAAATCTATTGCAAATCATTGATTTTCGTGTAGTGCTTAAACTATTTGTTATAATTTTAATTTAGTATTCCCATTCTGTTTAAAAAAATATTATGTTAAAATAAATTATTATAATTT
>NW_021435407.1:0-320 GCF_001605985.2 Dendrobium catenatum | reverse complement strand
TTTGGGCTATTACAACATGTCCCTTAATTAGGAGATGACAAGAATACAAAGTATGAGAGCTAATAGAAAATATCGTAGCGTTGGCATGGGGTGAAAGTAGGGGTGTAACTGAGTCAAGCCGACTCGAGCTCAACTCGTTAACGAGCTCGCAAGTCGAGCTTATCAAGTTTCAAGCTCAAGCTCGAGCAGAATTTCGAGCTCGTTGTGTTATCGAGCTCCAGTTCGAGTTAAGTCTTGTTCGGCTCGAGCGCTCGTCGAGCCGGCTCGATTAAAAGATGGACTGCGAAACTGCGAATTCCATATTTCCATCAGTCCATCTA
>NW_021435406.1:0-360 GCF_001605985.2 Dendrobium catenatum | reverse complement strand
GGCCATCTTGCACTTTTGATCCTCTCCAATCACTACGTGAAAACATGGTATTACCGTCGGATCTTCCGGCGGAATTATACCTGTCGGAGACTCGACATTTAAACCTGCGTCTTGTACGACAGAATTATTACGACATTTTTTTCTGGCAGAGCCAGCGTCGGTAAGTTTCCGACGCCCATGACGTCGGCTTAGATGTCGGAATACATAAGCGTATCATCTATAGCATCATATTTGGCGCCGGTAATAACCGGCGTAATTACCGGAGGGATTAGACACTGGACATTTTAAACACAACGAAATATTTCCATCAACATAGACGTTGGTAATTATTCTGGCGGTTAATACGCCAGAACGTCTGCC
>NW_021435405.1:0-275 GCF_001605985.2 Dendrobium catenatum | reverse complement strand
ACCATTGTCTGAGATTATGCGGCGTGGCACACCAAATTTGTAGACAACATTGTGGGTGAAAAAGTTGATCACATGCTCGGATGTGACTTCCCTGAATGGTGCCGCTTCTGCCTACTTTGAAAAGTAGTCTGTTGCTGCCAAAATAAATCGATGTCCTGCTGATGACGGTGGATCTATTGGCCCGATTATATCAGTGCCCCAACATTCAAATGGCCAGTACGCTATTGTTGGATGCAGAGGATTTGGCGGCTGATGTATAACATCACCGTGGATTT
>NW_021435404.1:0-460 GCF_001605985.2 Dendrobium catenatum | reverse complement strand
TGGTTCCCTGATCTCTCACTGTAAGCTCTCGAGCCAATAGTCCTCTGCTGTCCTGTACCCATACCAGAATCCGTCCGTCCACCCAGTCTTTTCTGAGGACAATCTGCTGCTCTGTGCCCTTGCTGTCCACAGTGAAAGCATTGTCCCGTCAACAGGTAGCACCGACCTGCGTGTCGTCTACCACAGTGAATGCACGCTCCAGAACTACCAGACGATACTATCGATGCAGAGCGCGATACAGATCCCGATGCAGATCCTCTCGAACTATCATATCTGCTTTTCTTCTCTCTATCTCTGTCTCTACCATAATCATCTCGTCGTACCTCATCTCTCCTCCTCCTGGTATCCTCGTACATCGATATCGGTGTCGCCAAATCAATCTCTATCAATCGGGCCCGCTCCACTAGCTCAGAAAACTCATGGATCCGGAAGGGTACTAGTGGATGTCTCAGCTCTCTGT
>NW_021435403.1:0-228 GCF_001605985.2 Dendrobium catenatum | reverse complement strand
TCGCTGCCTACACTTGGAGAGTGTGAATAGCCGAAGGATTCTCTGCCCACACTAGGATAGTGTAAAAGGACGATGGTTCTCTGCCAACACTGGGGATTGTGTAAAAGGACAACTTTTCTCTACCGCACTAGGGAGTGTTGACCTCATTTTTAGCCTGATTTGCTCTTTAGCATATTTGATCGATTCGATCAGGCCTCGTCGGGCTCGATTTAAGTCGAATCAGCATGG
>NW_021435402.1:0-267 GCF_001605985.2 Dendrobium catenatum | reverse complement strand
TTGGGCTCGGATTGAGTCGAATTTGGTATCGTTGGGTTCATATTTCTGAGACGTTCAGTTCGACTGTAAGTTTACTGAAATCGGAGTTCGGATGGTAACAATTTTAATTTCGGAAGTTTACAACTTGATTTTGCTTTTTTGGGGACCTATCATATATATATATATATATATATGATGAGTTTTATATTTGATGTTTTTTGAATTGCTAATCTAAGTCATTTGATGTGCAATCAATGGCTCAAATTCATTTATTATTCAAATCGGCTC
>NW_021435401.1:0-322 GCF_001605985.2 Dendrobium catenatum | reverse complement strand
GAGTGATTTGAATGGACGGCTAATATCGATCCCTTTTGATTATGGACTGTTTATTGGTCAATTGGATGCCTTAATGATCTTAGAATTACATGATCTTGGGCTCGTTGGATTTTTCTCGTCGAGCCGCTCGATTCGAATATAAGCATGCCATATTTGGAAACCGTTTGGTAATCCAAATTATGGTTTGAACCCTTTAACAGCGCTTCAGACCCTTGATTTGGACCCATTCGGGCTCTGATTGAGTCAAATTTGGTGTCTTTGGGCTCGTCTTATCAAGACATTCAGTTCGATTATAAGTTTATTTAAATTGGAGTTTGGATGG
>NW_021435400.1:0-467 GCF_001605985.2 Dendrobium catenatum | reverse complement strand
GATGTTTGTAAACAAACACTTGATGTTTGTGAAGGTCAACAAGTAGCATTTGTGAGTAGGATGTTGAATAGTAGAGATTAATTGACGATAAATGGGTATAGCTGGGGTCGGTAGTGCAATAGTTAGAAAATATCATTCAACAAATCTTGATTGATAACAAAGGGCAATGAATGATATCAAAAATAAGAAGTTAATAGGTAGATATCATTTGTAATATGACAAACATTGATAAACAAATTTTAATTGATGGCTACCATGAATGGTGCATTGGTTGGTCAACATTAGTTGGAAATTATGTTAAACGATACTAATCGATAAACATTAAATATACTTAGAAATACTATGAAGATCATGAAGCATCTTAAAAATAATTAAAACTAATTAAAATTCATTTGGACTCCTTAGCGCACCTATTAAGAATGTAAAAAATAAGTTAAAAGCTCATAGTTTCATCACCTATAGAGGTC
>NW_021435399.1:0-224 GCF_001605985.2 Dendrobium catenatum | reverse complement strand
TCTTCTGCTAAGAATTCTCCCAATTCCAGTTTAGAAACCGGAATGTGTTCTCACTTCCTCCAAGCATTTGATTGATTAGCATCAGAAATACGCTCAGGAATAGTAAGATTTTCCCTACCTTCGTTATTCCCAACTGAGTCTACCTCTCTTACTTTAAAGAGATCACCATGTTCCTCTGAATTTTTAGAATAATCATCTTCTTTTGTAACACTTTCTTGAATTCC
>NW_021435398.1:0-225 GCF_001605985.2 Dendrobium catenatum | reverse complement strand
ACTAGCAGAGTTTCTGTTACATCTGATTTGTGGACATGTATAAACACCGATGGCTTTATTTGTTTGACCGTGCATTATATTGACAATGAGTGGTATTTACACAAAAAAAAATAATTAGTTTTTCTTTTATGTCACCACCCCATGATAGGATAGCACTATGTGAAAAATTGCAGTCTCTTTTTCTTGAGTGGAAAATAGAATCTAAACTTTTCAGTGTTACCTTAG
>NW_021435397.1:0-306 GCF_001605985.2 Dendrobium catenatum | reverse complement strand
TCAATTTATGTAGAGTGGTCGGGACGTTATTTAAGAACGGTATTTGAGATTGGGATCGACATCTAGAGCGGATCCTCAATTGTCCCTTAAACTTATGTTGGGTTTGATGCTTAAACAAATACAATTAAGGATTTAAAGTTTTTTAAATTAGTTGTTAATATGATGCATGCTGATCGACTCGATTAAAAGATTGAATTTGAATTAAGGCTATGAAATGAGGACTCCCGGCGGTCCCGGGCTTACTTCTTAAATTCGTTAGAGTTTCTATGTGAGCTTAAAATTTTTAATTTGATTTAAGTAGAAAAA
>NW_021435396.1:0-244 GCF_001605985.2 Dendrobium catenatum | reverse complement strand
GTTGCTAATTAGTTTTGCATATTTGATATTCTTATAACTTGTATGTTTTTTATTCTTTTAAATATTATTGATTTGATTATTATTTCTTCTAATATATTTTGGAAGAATTATTTTTCTCTTGTGTGTACTAACATTTCAGAGAAATCAAACTCTGGATTGTTGAAGATTTTAAATCAAGATCAGTTTAGAGTTTATTATAATTGAAGTATGTATTTTCCATTTTATTGAGTCTGAGAGAGTGTGA
>NW_021435395.1:0-267 GCF_001605985.2 Dendrobium catenatum | reverse complement strand
GTATGGATGGATGCACAAGGGTTCATCCGAACTTATGGGCTTAAGTACTCTAAGAATTTCACTATTACTGATAAATTTAACAATATTCAAGTCCTCTAAAAAATAATAAACCTAGACTGGTCGCTTCATTAAATAGATGTCAAGAATGCATTGATTGGTAACTTAACTAAAAAAATTCTACATTGATCTTCTTCTAGGCATCAGTGACCCTCAGAAGATATGTTCAATACATAAGTTGAAAAATATCTATGTGCATACTGAAACTAT
>NW_021435394.1:0-543 GCF_001605985.2 Dendrobium catenatum | reverse complement strand
TATCCCATGGTTTTTGTTCACAACCTTAAGTTGTGTTAAAATTTCATGTGTTTTGATGTACAAAAATCAATTTCTAGGGCATTTTCATAGTCTAACCCACGTGAACGAAATGTAAGTCATTGATTTCATGATCAACGGCTGAGATTTCATTATATTGCACCCCATTTTGACCAAGTATCCTGCGATAGGCCAAGATTTCCATTCGGATTGATCTGAGCCCTCCATTTCAAATAGCAGAGATGGGTCTTCCGCTATCTCATCTCTTTTGACTGAGATCGAACTGTGCGATTTGATCTTTGCCGTTGGATGGAATCGCGGGAGATCCTATAGTCGCGGGTTGATGCTTATTCGGATAAGTGAGCTGTGTCTGGCAATGATTGCTAATGATTGCCCCGTGGCAATCATTGACAATCAATTCCCTACCATTAACGCAGTTTTGATCCCATGGCTTAGACAACGCCACGTAGTCTCCCTCTTATAGTGGGATTGATCGGACGTCCCTAATGAGACCGTGCCATCATTACCTCCACCACCGTTAACTCG
>NW_021435393.1:0-235 GCF_001605985.2 Dendrobium catenatum | reverse complement strand
AGGTCATTGTACAAAGAAAATACCAAAATTTCACATGCGTGTGAGGCTACATTGATTTTGCAAAATCAATGTACACGATCACCTAAATTTTGCAAGAAAAAAATTAATAAGAATACTTTCTATTTTTATTTTTAAAAAATCCCCACGCCCAAATCCCAAAAATCTAATGTATCCTATTGTAAATTTGGTCCCACACCACATTAAGTCCAATCTCTCATCTCATCCATATAGTGTC
>NW_021435392.1:0-240 GCF_001605985.2 Dendrobium catenatum | reverse complement strand
TGCCGGAGCCCACTCAAGGCCTGGATCCAAGGGGTCCTGTTGCCGTTAATCATCAGAGAGAAATGCGGCTACGTAATGCATTGAATAACCCACTGAATAATCTGGCCGGGGAACCACATCAGCCCCATGACCTGCTACAGCGACTCCCAAGCCAAGCAGTCATAGGCCTGTTCCATGTCGATCTTCAATGCCATCATCCCTGCCTTTTGTAACGAGTGTTGAAATTTACATAACATCTTC
>NW_021435391.1:0-1118 GCF_001605985.2 Dendrobium catenatum | reverse complement strand
TGAAAATATTTTTCAACTAATATATATATATATATATATTACTGTAACTTTGTGGCTATCAACTATTCTAAACTATAGCAATTCAAATGAAAATAAAAAAAAAACATAATATGATTGTTCATTTCAATAATAATTATGATCATAAACATTAGATTGTAATCATGGTTATGAACATGAATTGAATATAATATTTAACTTAACCTCAAAAGCTGAAAAGCATAAAGATGAAATGAAGCATATCATATTTTATCGTATCATTTAGGGTAAATATTTAATACATCTATTACCGGATTATTGCCTAAACCTCTTGTATTAGCATGATAATTCTGGATTAAAAACTTTTTCTAATTTATCACATCACCGAAGTGACGCATTTGCATCAATATCCCAGATTAGTATATAAGAGGGCGATACTATTTTTCATATTTATATGCAAGTATTCCCATACATTATTTCTTTTGTATTAATCTCAATATACATTAAGCTGATTTATAAGACAACTTGCATGATGCAATATAGAGTGTAAAGCTATTTAGATACACAAGTAGAGTATATTCATTGCAATATGAGGGAACTCCGTTGCATTGAGAAGAGAATGATAAACCATGTCAAAGCCATTTACAATAGCACATTAATAGAGATAGCATCATTTCATTTTTATTCATATAAAGAAGCATTACTCCAATTTTGAAATGAGATTACCCACTTTAGCTTTAAAATATTTAATTTAACAATCAATCTATAAATATTATCTCAATAGCATGGCACTTATGATCATGTATACACTTACATAAAAGATATTTATATCTGCCAATTCACTTGGATTTCTTTATTAATCCTAAAGTTCCTTAATTTTCCTCTTCCTTAATAATTTTTTTCTTTTATTATAATATACAAGTAATCCACATTTAGGCTCACTATTTCTTGTTTTAACATCCTAAATTTCCAAATTACATTTAAGAGATCCTCTTTTATATAATTCAAACATATAACTCTAGAAATTCCTTAATTAAATTTTCATCATCACATTCATGCATAATAGGAAATAGTTCCAGGATTTCCAAATAATTTAATTAAAATGAAAGGAAGAATAAAACTATGTTAGGATTTACATTATT
>NW_021435390.1:0-248 GCF_001605985.2 Dendrobium catenatum | reverse complement strand
CAACTTTCAATATAAAATAAAATTGAATATTAGATTGATTTGAATTAGAAGATTAAAAGATAGAGGAAATGACATTATCAATTCACCTATTTAGCAAAATTTCACATCTTTTCAAATATTTTTGACACACTTTATGTATCTTTTTATAATTGGGCTAATTTTATGCCACTTTTCAATTTGCAAATCATTACATATTCTTTCAATTTTTGTACACTTTTATATATTTCAAATTTTTAATTGATCTTTCT
>NW_021435389.1:0-305 GCF_001605985.2 Dendrobium catenatum | reverse complement strand
TTGTAGGTATTGTTGAAACAAAGTTGACTTCTCTTTATAATGAAGATTTTTTTAAGATGATGGGAAAAGATTGGAAGTTCGTACTTCATCCATCTAGTGGAACTCTGGGGGAATCACGGTGATTTGGAATTCTACGGTAGCAGACTTTTCTTTAATTGATTCATCGGATCAATGTATGATAGGTGAACTAGAAATTTTCAATAAAGGGAAGTGGAAAGTGGCTACAATTTATGGTAGCAGAGAAGTCCAAGGTAGAAGAGAATTGTGGTGGTTTTTGGATGGAGCAGCTGACCAAGAAGTCCCCT
>NW_021435388.1:0-1506 GCF_001605985.2 Dendrobium catenatum | reverse complement strand
TTTTGTCTCGACGTCGATCGATCGAGTCGATCGAGCGTGATCGAGCCTGGTCGGGCTCGATCGGGGTCGAGTCGGTGCGAAAATATTCGTCAACAGATTGTTGGTCTTTTGCCTCCCCCTTTCCTATTGGCTTATTGGGCAGCTGTTTGGCTGTTTAGCTCCCTTTCTTCTCCTATAAATAGGGGTTATTTTGTGACATTTGGGAGGAGATTTTGGTGAGTGAAAATTATCTAAACCTGAGGGTTTTCTTCTTGGATTTGCCTGAGTTTGTAGTGGACGTTGGCCCAAGGTTGCTATGGCGGACCACTGATTTGCATGTCTTCAAAAACTCATCATCTTACCTACAATTTCAATGCATGTGAGATGACCACTAGCTGGTTGTTCTGAGAGTAGTTTTTTTTTATATATTTTTTTAAGTTTTCGTTTATTGTCTAACATCTATTTGTTTTAAGGTTTGTTTGGTGCTAGCTTACTAAATTATGAATTGAGACAAATTCTTCTTGCCTTAGTGTTCTTCTTCAGTTTTTTAATCCTTTTGTCCGCATCAAGTTTGGTATTAGAGCCTAGGTTGGTAAATCCTAGGCTTGCGTGTGAGTCTTCTCTTTCAAAAAAACAAAATGGCTAATCAAAATAATTAAGGGGATTGGCAACATATGATACAACAATTAGTTGGCCTTCAACAACAAATAAATAATATGACTAACACCCTTGCAAACATAAATGTCAACAATGCGAATGCTCAAAACTCTGAGAGTGAAGATGAAATCCCTAGGAATCAAAATAGACGTCATAGGAATTGGGATCATGGGATAAAAATTGACATTCATGACTTTGAAGGTAAGTTACAACCTGAACAATTCATCGAATGAATAGAAAAAATGGACCAATTTTTCGAATGGAAAGAAATCTATGATAATGAAAAAGTTAAGTTCGCTAGTCTGAAACTCACAGGTCACACTTTAACTTGGTGGAAGAATCTTCAAAATAATAGGCTAAAAAGAGGGAAAGATAAAATTCAATCTTGGGATAGAATGAAAGAAAAAATACGGGGAAAATTTTTGCCTTCTGATCACTCACGTACTTTATTCCATGAATTTAATAATTTTCGAAAAGGAAATCAGTTGATGAGTACACTTAAATCTTTTATAAACTTCAATCTCGAAACGATCTAGAAGAATCTGAAGAACGAACTGTCATTAAATACATTAATGGGTTAAAATGGGTAATTCAAGATCAATTAAGCTTACATCCTGTAATCAAACTCGACGAAGCTTATCGAATAGCCTTAAAAATTAAAAAGCAACAACAAAGAAGTAATAACAAGGCACCTGAACTGTTTAAGCGTCGACAAATCGGTGGGATAAAAATCCAATCTTCACAACCTTCTACTGGAACGTCTAATGTGCGAACAAAAACATCTGAAACTCAAACCTTAGATAAAAGAAAGGAATTAATGTGTCACGACCCGGCCCGGTTAGCTCGCAAGTGCGAGGCGGGAACAGAGGT
>NW_021435387.1:0-271 GCF_001605985.2 Dendrobium catenatum | reverse complement strand
TCAATTTCGGGTTACGGGTTGGGTTTGGGTCGAATCCGAAACTGAACCGGTACTATTAGGGTTCGGGTCGACCCGACCCATTTTTACAAACGGGTTGATTTTCTGGACCCGAACCCGACCCGCTTCGGGTTCGGGTCAACCCGACCCGACCCGCGACATGACCTCAGAACTAAACGCGACGCGGAACTGTCGTGGACGCCGGACGCTGGACTCGGTGCGGAACTGCCGCGGACGCTGGCGATGTGGCGAGACGGTGATTGACGCTGAACGC
>NW_021435386.1:0-337 GCF_001605985.2 Dendrobium catenatum | reverse complement strand
CGCCGCGACGAGGTTTAAGTGAAAAATTTGAAGTTGTTGGATTTCGATGGAAATAATTTTGAAAAATTCTACGCAAAATTCTTAGAAATTTGATATATATAACTTGTATTCATTTTCGCTTAAATTAAGAGATATAATTTTTGGAAGTTCAAAAATATCCAAAGTACCTTTAATGTTTATTTAAGCATGGGTTGTTTAAGTGAGGGCATAGGGGTCTTTTGGCAAAACCCATTACCCCTCTATACAAGAACCGAAATCCTTCTATTCTCCCCCCATTCGTTCGTGCGGCCCAAACCGAGAGGAGAAGAGAAAGGAGCGCGCGGGTAGGAGCCATTTC
>NW_021435385.1:0-228 GCF_001605985.2 Dendrobium catenatum | reverse complement strand
CCATTGCGGTGAACTTCCCCTCCAACCTTTCATTGTTTCTAGGTGATTTGATTTTGAAGGTTGAAGAATCTTTCCTCCAAATCGGCTTTCAATTGGCTGACTTCGCATTCCAAGACGTCAACCTTTTTTCCGGCCATCTTTCTTCCCCAATGGATCTTCAAGAAAATCACTTTCAGAAGCCAAAAGCTCGTTGAAAAATCAAGATTTCAGCCGCCTAAGGTCCCAAAA
>NW_021435384.1:0-226 GCF_001605985.2 Dendrobium catenatum | reverse complement strand
AAAGAAAGTACACCTAGAGAAAAGATTAGTGAATGATTGAGACTCAACCATCCACTAATCCACTCCCCCAAGATTGCTCTTCATGCATAGGACCCATGTCTAAAATTTCATCGAATGGATCTACCAAAATTGGGATTTAGTATATAAGTAATATTAAAATGATTTAAAATACCTATAAACACACATATATAAAATTTGAAAAATAACATAATTAAAAATAAATCAA
>NW_021435383.1:0-220 GCF_001605985.2 Dendrobium catenatum | reverse complement strand
GTGCTCCCTTATCACCTCAGAGTTGTGCTGTGATGTAATACATCTATTCTCAGGTGTTAGCACTACAGTTTCAGGAGCCCTAGTTTTCCATCGGAAGACCGACTCCTTGGTTTCTTTCACCAGCTTACTTTAGCATTCGTTTCCTACTCTTAGCTGCTAGAGTAGCCCTACGGATGTTGTTTGGTTGTTTTCATTTCTCGTAGGGTCCTACCTAGTCAGG
>NW_021435382.1:0-309 GCF_001605985.2 Dendrobium catenatum | reverse complement strand
TTTTTCTATACTAGCAAAAATTTTTAGACCAATTTTGAATATGATAGGTCTCAAAATTTTTATATCTGCTTTGAAATAATGAAATATAAAGGAATAAATTGTGATAAAATATTCTAATATAAGTTATATTATGATGGACTGAAAAAACAGATTGGATTATTTTGAGCAAGTGTAATTTAAAATCCTCATATATAATTGATACATCATCATGAAATAATCTTGATCAGGCACGAATCTCGAGGAAAAACAGACCAGAAAACTTCAAAAATTATATCTGGAAGCACCCGAGCTCCGATTTCAGCGGGCTTA
>NW_021435381.1:0-230 GCF_001605985.2 Dendrobium catenatum | reverse complement strand
GAAAAGGGTAGGAATTTTCAATCGGGATTGGATCAAGCCTGAACAGTTATTTCTGGAGTCAAAGAAAGAAGGGTAGGGAGTGTTTTGAGATTCTGAATCACTTCAGAAACACTCCAGCCTATCCTGAATGTTGTGCTTAAATTTGATTGAGAGTGATTTAATGTTTAAGTGACCAATTTTATTAGAAATTTGAGATTCGATTCCTGGAGGTTGAGGTCTTATAGCCCGAG
>NW_021435380.1:0-264 GCF_001605985.2 Dendrobium catenatum | reverse complement strand
TGCCGAGATCCCCGAATAAGTATTTAAAATTATCAATGCAAGTACTCTTTTAAGGAAGATACAATGAACTCTTTTCAAGGTATATACAGGTCATCTTCAAGAAGCTTAAAACTTCATCTTCTCTAATGTACCAAGATTTAAAAGTCAGGAAAGAGATTTTTGTAACTACACACTCCAACAAATTGAGTCAGAAAAGCTTGAAGTCTTTCCACAGCCTAAAGCTTAAGGTTCGAATGGGTGTAAAAGGTCGGATCCAACACGCCC
>NW_021435379.1:0-286 GCF_001605985.2 Dendrobium catenatum | reverse complement strand
ATTTGGCTCTCTCCCTCTCCCCTTCTCTCTCTCCCTCTGTAATATCAAAATCTGCTCCAGGATCGTCCAGGACAATCTGGGATCGTCCTGGGACGATCAGTTGAGAATCTGTTCCAGAATTTGCCCAGATTTGTTCCAAGTGTTTTCCTGTAGGCATCGTCTAGGCCGATCGAGGACATCGGCCAGGCCGATTGGCACTGTAGAAAATATCAGCCGGAAAATAGTTCTGGGAACCGTCTAGGATGATCGAATTTGGTCTGATCGTCCCGGGACGATCTGGCGATCG
>NW_021435378.1:0-232 GCF_001605985.2 Dendrobium catenatum | reverse complement strand
CCTTAACAGTATTGATAGAATTAGTATTAAGTAAAGAGTCCAAAGACTAACCATTCACCCAACGTTCTTGCCAAAAAAAAAAAATATTACCTTGCCCAAGACCCCAAACCAAAGAGGGTTTCACCTTCCATTTAATCATACAAAGACGATGTCAAACCTTAGATTGCCCTTTAGAATAAAAACAGTTGGAAGGA
Source organism: Dendrobium catenatum (assembly GCF_001605985.2). Taxonomy (NCBI): domain Eukaryota; kingdom Viridiplantae; phylum Streptophyta; class Magnoliopsida; order Asparagales; family Orchidaceae; genus Dendrobium; species Dendrobium catenatum. The sequence continues at coordinate 38 of NW_021435378.1, read as the reverse complement.
TGAAACCCCCCACAATACTTAGCCCTCATAAACTTGGC
>NW_021435377.1:0-350 GCF_001605985.2 Dendrobium catenatum | reverse complement strand
TAATATTCTAACTAATTCTAAATTAATTATTTTTTAAATTTAATTTATTCAACAACAATTCTAATTTGGTTAAATTAAGATTTCTTATTATCTTTTGACCGAGTTATAAAGGAGTAATGCTTTCCAAGGATGTACATTTGATATAACCTTATTGAGATGCTTGAGTAGAGTTCAATGAGAAATTAGGGAGGACTAATGAGATCTAGGTGCTGGAGAATGTCAAATTATTATTTTTACCCCTTTGTTTGTTCTTATCCAAAATTGTAGCCAAAATAGACTAAAATTTTAGCAATATAATAAAATTATACAAGCGAAGAATACAGGGAACAATAGAATAAAATTATAAAAAA
>NW_021435376.1:0-269 GCF_001605985.2 Dendrobium catenatum | reverse complement strand
CTAGTATATCGGCCTGGACTATAAAATATCATCCTGGACGATCCAGAGCAATTTTTCTAAAATTTCTCAGGCAGTTTTGGAAAGCAATTAATGGGGATTTCGTCCGGGCCGATCGCAAGATCATCCGATCCATGGCTAATATTTCTAATCGTATTTTTGCGGAAGGATATTCATTCACTTGACCACCATTGTTTGAAAATATTACATTTGATTTTTGAAAATTTTGCATGTCTACTTTTTTGCAATCAATTGATTTTCGCATATGGCAT
>NW_021435375.1:0-405 GCF_001605985.2 Dendrobium catenatum | reverse complement strand
ATCAATGTCACTATACAACTATAAGCAACAATCACCGGTGGGTCATGAAGTACTCTTAATACATGTTTGACAAATTGTTCACAAATGACAGTGAAATGCATGCAATCTAATATAACAGTTTGCTGACCGACATGTATGAAGAAATCAGCAGTGCACACAACTCAACCGGCAGTCAACAGTAAGTTGCAAGCAAATACACTAACTTGTCTGCAGATGACAGCATTGGTTGTCATCCTACAAACATATACAAGAAGATTATAAGGAATGTAACTATATCCTACAATCGAAAACACAAGATTTCAAGGAGTTATCATGTCCACTGAAATGCAAACATCAACAAGCAGCGACAATCAAACATGCAATGTGTGATATCCAAAGACTCAAATTTCTCAGGTATGCGCTTGT
>NW_021435374.1:0-326 GCF_001605985.2 Dendrobium catenatum | reverse complement strand
CATGAATTTAAAAGTTCTAATTACAACAAATTATAAATAACTTTTAAATTTAGAAAGACTAGATTTTCTAATGTAATTAATATTAAATTACAATATAATTTAAGCACAATTAAGATTAAATAAGACTAATAAAATTCATAAAAATTAACTACATTCCAAAAATAAACCAAATTTGAATCAAGTACAACATGCATTAATATTAATGAAAAGGATTACATATTCATTTCATAATATTAAAACAACTAAGAAAATACACTGGACTTTTTAATAAATACAAACTAAAACAAATACTAAAAAATAAACACTAACACAACAAAACATTTAAA
>NW_021435373.1:0-292 GCF_001605985.2 Dendrobium catenatum | reverse complement strand
GGCGAGCCTCATATTGCGCAATTTTAAACCATGATCTAGACTCATCCTTATGGTAATAAAGAAACAGAATAAAATTTCAAGGGAAGCCATTTCACTTATGAATGCAAGCATCGCCATCAAAGTTTAGTTCCATATTTCAATAACAAAAAGGTTGCTACTTCCATGCGACAAACTAACACCTTAAAGATAGATATAGGGTGACGAGAATCGTTCACAATCTCTGATTCCATCATCACCATAGGTCAGCAGTTACCAGTTGAGTCTAGTAATTAGGTTGTTAAGCCTAAGTGAA
>NW_021435372.1:0-664 GCF_001605985.2 Dendrobium catenatum | reverse complement strand
GTTTATGATTTGAAGTTATAATGACTCCAGAAAAAAAATTGACAAAATAAAAATACAAGCTATTACAATCTACCAACTAAAAGAAAATGTTGTCCCTAATATTTCCCTTAAGGATTCAGGCATAAAATAAGATAAACTAAATCATACATTTAAAACTCAAATCAAATCAAATTAAATTCAAAACTCATAAAAAAATCATATAGTCATGAAACTCATTTTATCACAATGCATTTAATTATGCATGCAAACAAATGCACCTTAAACATCCAACTCTATCCACCTCTCAATCAATTCCTACAGCTCTAGTAATAATCAATTCTTCTAAAAACTATGCTCAGATGTTAATTTTGATGCCCTAGAATCTAAATTGAAAGAATTGTTCTTATCTTTTAATAAATAATAATTAGAGCTATCTAATATCATTTATCAGTAGTAAATAATAAAATAGATTCTAATTCAAAATATCAATAAACACATCTATATATATTCCTAAAAATTATATACAATAATTAAGATCTATACAATCATATCATAATTATTCTTTCATGAGTATAAGAAAATAAAAATAAATAGAATATGATTAATCCTGACCAGCCTTAAACTCTTGCTCCCCTACCTTAACCTGAAATCATTTAACCATATATAATGAGATTAAAAAGTCTAA
>NW_021435371.1:0-228 GCF_001605985.2 Dendrobium catenatum | reverse complement strand
CAACTAGGAAAATAAGTCAAATCATCCTTTCATTCAGTTCGTGATGTGATCACCTCTATGCCATTAGAAATCCTACACATGGACCTATTTGGACCCGTTAGTACAGCCAGCCTAGGTGGAAAAAATTATGGATTTGTGATTGAACAAGATTCCATTATTGCACTTTATTTTCATGTTAAAACCTTAAAAAATATAAAAAAATATTAGAACTCCTATTTATGTTTTATT
>NW_021435370.1:0-361 GCF_001605985.2 Dendrobium catenatum | reverse complement strand
GGACGAAAATAATCGTTTGTCTGGACGAACATTATTTTGTACAGACGATCAAATTCGTCCAAAATGTAACGACTTTTCGTAATCAACACAACTTACGATGCGTCCCTTCGTACAGACCTTTGACTTGACCGATCGTACATACGAACAAAAGTTCGTACAGACGATCAAAAATAATTCGTTTAAATGTCTTTTGAAAACCGTCCCCTACACTGAAACGACATATGTTCGTATGGACGAATCAAAATTTTGTACAGACAAAATCCATATTAAAAACTGTCTTATTCACTCAACCGCTGCATTCAATCGCCCCGACGTTTGAGAAATTGAAAAAGTTCATCCTGGACGATATTTATATCGTACA
>NW_021435369.1:0-264 GCF_001605985.2 Dendrobium catenatum | reverse complement strand
GGCCGGTGCTGATACACTGTCTCAATTTGCGACACTTATTGCTCAAATGATGAGCGAGACTCAGAGTAGAGCTTCTACTGTCAGATTTGATGATATTGATAAACATCTCCAGATGTTTCTGAGGTTGAAATCTCCGAGATTTCAGGGCGCTGTTGAGCCCAGAGCAGCAGAGGAGTGGTTAAGGAGGATAGAGAATACCTTCGACGGCATGTAGTGTCCGTCAGACAGGAAGGTTCTGTTGGCTGTTTTTCTGTTAGATGGAGA
>NW_021435368.1:0-290 GCF_001605985.2 Dendrobium catenatum | reverse complement strand
GTGGTCCGGCGAGGTTCTGCGGAACTCTTTCCTTCTCTTCTCTTCTTCCCTCTATTGCTTGGATCCTCTCTTGTGAGAAATGAGGGCTCTATTTATAAATTTTCTAGAGTGGCATGGCCCGTAAATAGGTGTGAGATCAGGGGCGAATAGGGAGTGGTCAAATGGATGGCCGATATTGAATCCTACAATCATGCACCGTTCAATGGACATTTAAAGGCCTTAGTGATGTCGGAATTCTGTGATCTTGGGCTCATTGGATTTGTCTCGTCGAGCCCTTCGATTCGAGTATA
>NW_021435367.1:0-215 GCF_001605985.2 Dendrobium catenatum | reverse complement strand
TGTCGTTTCAGTGTAGGGGACGGTTTTCAAAAGACATTTAAAATGAATTAATTTTGATCGTCTGTACGAACTTTTGTTCGTATGTACGATCGGTCAAGTCAAAGGTCTGTACGAAGGGACGCATCGTAAGTTGTGTTGATTACGAAAAGCCGTTACATTTTGGACGAATTTGATCGTCTGTATGAAATAATGTTCATCCAGACGAACGATTATTT
>NW_021435366.1:0-284 GCF_001605985.2 Dendrobium catenatum | reverse complement strand
CCTTTTGACATCCAAAAAGGATGAGGAAAGTAAAAAAAAAAAAGAAAGAGCGGAGACTAAAAAATAGAAACAAACTATAAATAAATATAAAAGTAACAGACTAATAGAAAGACAGCCCCTGATCATCAGATGGAGGTGGTGGTGGTGGGTGAAAGTAGCTGGCAAGGGTAGCGAACTGCTCTCCAAACCAGGCCATATACTGGTCATGCTGGTTCTGTAGGCGAATAATATCCTCAGTAAGTTGCTTCTACTATGCAGCAATGTATCCCTCGAAGCGAAGCTCC
>NW_021435365.1:0-204 GCF_001605985.2 Dendrobium catenatum | reverse complement strand
CTAGCATGCCTAAGGGGTTGTGCAACTAAGTGTGTGAGGCTTGTGTGATATGTCACACTAAAAGTCCTTCTAGAGTTTGGGTCTAAGAAAGGAGTGTCCAACATGTGGCTTTTGGTGCCACTTGTTGAGGGAAATTCTCCTTAACTTTTGAAGCTAAGAAGAAGAAGTAAGAATCCAACATTTAACTTTTGGGCTAAATGTAGG
>NW_021435364.1:0-526 GCF_001605985.2 Dendrobium catenatum | reverse complement strand
CGCAAACACAAACTAGACCCGATTCATTTCAGGGTCAAACCGATACGACCCATCAACCCGATTATTTTTTTAAATTTATTTTCTAATTCCATTTCACCAAATCTAATAAATCTTCTCCTGGACCCTTTCGAGTGTTGACCCGAGCGAACCACATCATCTTTCAACTATTCTGCACTTTTCTTTGGCCAAATCTTATGATCTTCGCCAGACTGGCCGCTCGTTTGCCAAATGAAATGAAAGTAACAAAATTATGTTCGTCTCTCTTCCATTTCGGATTATGAAATCTCGCCCGTCTCACAGCTCTAGCTCCCATTCTGGATTTCGCCCGTCCCCATCCCGCTCAGCTGCTCCCATTTTGGATTAAAAAATTACGACCATTCCACAATTTCTGCTCTAATTTCAAATTTCGCCACCCAACTCGTTTATTAAACGGGTTATATTTTTAGACCCAAACCCGACCCATTTGTTTAACGGCTCAAACCAACCCTGAAATTTCTAGGTCGGGTGTCAATTTTTTATACCCCTA
>NW_021435363.1:0-657 GCF_001605985.2 Dendrobium catenatum | reverse complement strand
TATTGTAGTCAAACTCAAAGGGAGAATCACATTTGACTCCGGAGGATCAAAATGGAATTTAATCAATTGTTTGACTATTCCAATTTGGATAAAATGATTATTAATTTTATAATCAAAATCAGGATAATAGAATGATATATTTCTCCAAGGAAAGAGGATATCACTTATTATTAATCATTTGGATATAACGATAATGATCGCTGTATTTATTTTTCTCAAAGAGAATTAATTAAAGTTTTTGAAAAATTAATTTTGAAAATCAATTCTTGGTTTCTAAATCTCCTACGAGCGCAAGCTCTCGTAATTAATTACATCGTAGGAAAATCAGAGTTTTCCTATGAATACTCTCGATTAAAATAGCGGTAGAAATTTTATTTATGATTTTCAAAGATCGATGTCAAAGGAGATAAATGTTGGAATTTTCAATTGGGATTGGGTCAAATTTGAACATTTATTTTTGGAGTCGAAGGAAGAAGTGTAGGAAGTGTTTTTAAGATTCTGAAACAATTTAGAAAACACTCCAACCTATCCTATGTGTTGGGCTTGATTTTGATTGAAAGGAATTTTTTAGTTTGAGTGATCAATTTTATTAGAAAGTCGGGATTCAATTCCCGAAAGGTGAGGTCTTATGGCCCGAGCCAGCCTCGGAACCTAAGT
>NW_021435362.1:0-275 GCF_001605985.2 Dendrobium catenatum | reverse complement strand
CGAGCATGTACTGAGCGGTACCAAGCATATACCTAGTGATACCTCATTTAATAACCGGACACGTGTGTCCGACACGCATGTCCGATTTTAATTTTAATTTTTTAAATTGTGACACTCCAATGCCGTGTCGGACAAATGTCCATGCCATGTCCGACGCATGTCCGTGTCCGACACTACATACCCTCTTTAAGTGCCGTGTCGTTGCATCATAGGATTTGAGTTTCTCTTGGAGTCTTTCGAGGTTTGAGGGCTCTAGACCTTGCATCTAGAGATTG
>NW_021435361.1:0-554 GCF_001605985.2 Dendrobium catenatum | reverse complement strand
TTAGCATGTATCTCCTGCATTAATTCTGTCAAAGAATCAACCGAAGGCATGGCAAACCCCCACTTCCTCAAAATGTTAAGCACCTCTTCCAACTTATTACAGCGAGCTGTACAATGGTCCAGGCTTTCATCAACCTGACATCCCCATGGGCAAAGAGAGTTGGCTGATAAACCTCTATAAAAAAGTCACTGATTAGTAGGAATCGCATTCCTAAGTAGACGCCACCAAAAAAAACCTTCCCGCGGGTGTAACTTCAGTTTCCTCATCCATGAATAACTGTATTCACCTTCTCCCATCTTATCTTTATATGCCATTGTAGTCAGTGTCATGCTCATCCGAGAATGAATAAGCTCAGGAGTATCAGTTCCCTCATTCCCATTGGTAGTAATAGACATGATCCTCTTAGCCATTACACTACCAAAACAATTTGTCACCCGCTCCTCATTCCACCTGGCAGATTCATCGAGCAACCAATTCACCCTGACATTTTCTAGCTCATTTATATTAATAAAGGTCAGCCAATTATCTATCCTCCGATCGAGTATCCAGCAGTC
>NW_021435360.1:0-1136 GCF_001605985.2 Dendrobium catenatum | reverse complement strand
AAGAATTAGCCTCAATGTTACTCAAACGACGTCTGATCGCGAAACGAATAGCGTCATTGCGACTGGAGTGTCAGCAATACCCTAAATGCACTATCAATTTGTTTAGTTGAGGTTGTGCACTCAAATCGAGGCGGTCCAGTGCAAGAATTAGCCTCAATGTTACTCAAACGACGTCTGATCGCGAAACGGATAGCGTCATTGCGACTGGAGCGTCGGCAATACCCTCAATGCACTATCAATTTGTTTAGTTGAGGTTGTGCACGCAAATTGAGGCGGTCCAACGCAAAAAAATTAACCTCGATGTTGCTTAAACGACGTTCGATCGCGAAACGGACTGCGTTGTTGCGACCGGAACATCGGCAATACCCTAAATTCATTATCAATTTATCCAATTTCGATATTCGCCGAAATCGACACGTAAAACGAAGCAATTGACACGCAAATCAAGAAATGTTACATGCAAAACGAGGCAACCTTTGACTCGATTAAGACATTTCAATTGTTTTAAATTAATTCTGCAATGCGATATCACTAATTTGGTTGCTATCTTATAAATTTTTTTAAAATAGCAGAAGGCAAAAAGAGGAAAGAACTCCAATCTATTAAATGCCATACTTTGTTATGTCCAAATCACGTTGTCAAACTGTCTCCTTGTCACTCATTACAACTGGCTTTGCCCTGTCGTTAAATCAAAGACAAGAAAGAGTTCAAAAAGGACCTCCCTCCAACTCAAGGAGAGGCCTGATCTCACTTTTTTCCTTCTTCTGTTTGCCGAAGCAGCTACCACGATTCAACCTCCCCACTCCACCAACTTCAGGCCAAAATCCCACACTCTTCCTTCCCTCTCTTATTCGCAAGCCATATAGCTGAGCACATAACTCCTCTTCCAACCAAAAATATAGCAGCTGTCGATTTCTCCCATTGAGCTATTGTCCCTCCACTCAACTCCCGCTCCTCTTCTTCATGCAAGCAAACCGTCCGTCCAAGATTTGCAGACTGAATTGATAAAAAAGGAAAGAGAGCAAGTCTTCACACTAGCCGAACATATCAGAGCAAACTACGGCACTTTCGTTTAGTCCAGCAGCACCTGTGCTAACTCTTCTTTTTCTTCTTCACGCTCAAAATACTTGCTTCGT
>NW_021435359.1:0-206 GCF_001605985.2 Dendrobium catenatum | reverse complement strand
CATTTAAGGACTTGTATTATCTTATTTATATTAACACGTAAGTCCTTATATGTGGGTTTTATATTAACACGTAAGTCCTTATATGCTTATTAATATACTTTGATGATGCTTTTGTTGTTTCAAATAAAGATAGTAGTATAGAACCTTCTTTTTTAGGACTTTTGAGCCAATTATAATAAGTTCACAAAAAAATATATACAAGTTTT
>NW_021435358.1:0-223 GCF_001605985.2 Dendrobium catenatum | reverse complement strand
CTGGGAGGGCTTGAATCCTTGGCTTGAGGTCAATAGAGCTCAAAGGCTTGGATAAACTAAACTCCATTGCATAGCCATCGTTCGACCACCAACGATGGATCACTACCATCGAGCCACCGCCATTTAGCCATTTAGTTTGACCACCATCATGGCCTAACCATCAACATTGGACCGCCATTGCCATGCCCTCAAACTATTGACAACCATCGCTTAAATACAGTCC
>NW_021435357.1:0-208 GCF_001605985.2 Dendrobium catenatum | reverse complement strand
TACCGTCGTCGTCTCACCCTCCTATGGTGACGGGTGTAGCCCTTGCTGGGCCCTCTGTTGTTCCTTCGCTGCTTGCGTCCCGCCCGATCCAGCCTGGCGCTGTTGCCCACCCGAACCCGGGAGCCGATCCCTCCTCGTCACGACAGGGTGGCCCTCTGTCTCTACCGTCTTGTGGGGAGGTTCCGCGGCGTTTGCTCTCGGGAGCCTC
>NW_021435356.1:0-294 GCF_001605985.2 Dendrobium catenatum | reverse complement strand
AAGCTTTAGTAATGTCCAATTTGAAAATAATATTACCTCCTTGAGCTTTCGTATTAATATCATGTGTAAGTTCCTGAGCCAGCAAAATATTGTCAAAAATACTCCTACCTTTAACAAAGCCAGTTTGATTCTGGGAAATAATTCTAGGAAGAATATTAATAAGCCTAGTAGCGATAATCTTAGATATAAGCTTATTCAGAAAAGAGCATAAACTTATAGGTCTAAAATCATTCCAGTTGTTGGTAGCCTCCTTCTTAGGAATTAAAACAATATTAGTAGTAGAAAAAAACTTAA
>NW_021435355.1:0-1265 GCF_001605985.2 Dendrobium catenatum | reverse complement strand
ACGGGTCGGGTTGGCGTCGGACCCCGAAACCTGACCCGGGTTTCAAAACGGCTGCCCTAACCCACCGGTTGCAATACGGGTCGAAAAATCCGAAACCGAACCGACCCGGCGGGTTTTGTCGGGTTGACCCGACAAACGGAAAACCGATTGCGCGAGCGGAGCGGCAAGCAGCGCGGGCGACCGCGCGAGCGGCAGGCGCGGGCGACTGGCGGAGGAGCGCCGGCAGCGCGGGGCGATGCGGGAACGCGCGGTCAGCGCGGGCGAGCGGCGACCCAAAATTAACACCCCTAAGTAGGACTCGGCCCACTTTAGAAGTTCTCCCATACCTCACCAATTGAACAAGTCTAAGAGACTACTAATATTTTTATTGTTTGCAGTATTGTAAGTGTAAAGAAAGATCATAGGCTAATCAACTCTAATGTCTTCAATCAAAATTCCAAGAGCGGACATGGAAACCAAAAAAAAAAGGTCGAAATTTTTATAAAATCAAAAACCCCATCTCATCTCCTTTGATCAATCTCCAGTGTTAATTTCTCTTCAAAAATTATTCTCCCACCTCCCTTACCTTCTAACCATAATCATATATGGCACCTTTGCTATCAGTAATGCTCAAGAAAAACTCATGTCCATTCATGACCTAGCAATTTTACATACACTTCAACATTAGCTATCTCAGCATGATCAAGACCTACTAGTCTTTGCCTCTCATATTTAAGAGAGATTATTACGTGCGGAGTCCCGATACAGAGAACTATACCATTATGTAATTGTGAACAATAAAAGTGTAGCAGTGAACAATAAAAGCACAGTGATGAACAATAATTGCGTTTTTACTGTTCACAGTCACAAAACCGAATGGTCCTCTATGTTTGGACTCCGCATGTAATAATATCTCCATATTTGAGCTAATTAGCCACCTAATTAAATTAAACTAAATTTTTATTCATATTGTGACTCAATTAAGCTTAAACAACTCCAAAGTTAAGCTCATAATTTATGATGATTCAATGATTTTGGAGTTAGCGAAGAAATTGAGGTTTAGTTTGGTACAACTTTCTTACTACTTTATAAAACAGCTTTTTAGTATAAAAAAATTTTAGAATTTAGATTTTTTGTACTAAAAAGTTGTTTTAAAAAGCAGTAAGAAAGCTATCGTATAAGAAGTTTAAATCTCCTTTTTGATGTCTGAAGCTAAAAAATCAAAATTGATTTACTAGAGCTTCTCAATACAATTGAGTTTTGCAAATGCGCTCCCTTGTAGGTCA
>NW_021435354.1:0-307 GCF_001605985.2 Dendrobium catenatum | reverse complement strand
GGAAATGCCTAAAAAACTTAGAAAATTTCTAGGGCATTGTACACACACTCAATATGGGTGAAACTTGAACACAATAAACATAGGATTATTTTGAACCACAGGTTCAAATTTTACTGAATTTGGATTCATTAAGTTAGAAAATCAAACAAATCAAAAATTAGCCTCATTAAGGACTTTAAAACTTCCAATAAGTATAATAAATAAAATTTAAATCTAAAAATACAAATAATACCTTGAACTAACCAAAAACCAATCCTTAATCAACGAAAATTAAAACCAATTGAATTTGACATCAAATATGATCTTA
>NW_021435353.1:0-240 GCF_001605985.2 Dendrobium catenatum | reverse complement strand
GCCGGAGTTGAAAGAGAAGGGAGGAGAAGCCTTCCTTCGCTGTTTGGAAGATTTAGAAGCCCTCCCTTGCTGTTTGGAAGTCTCCAACAGCTTCCGACTCGTCTCGAGGTCGCCGGAGTTGAAGAAGATGATGGAAGAGACCCTCGCCTTCGCCGGGAAGCAAGGAAATGAGGCTATAGCAGCAAGAGAGAGCTTCTTTTCAGCCCAAGGAAGGAGAAGACATCAGCCAGAGCATGCAAG
>NW_021435352.1:0-244 GCF_001605985.2 Dendrobium catenatum | reverse complement strand
CCAAGGGACTTCACGCCACGAGCCCGGACCCATCCTACAGCTGGTGGAAACTTTGACTCCCTCCCATAAGGATTTCACTAACGTTCTTCCCAAAGAACTCAAGTGCAAAAACACAAATTTTTTTATTAATAATCCATCCTCCTATTACAAGAGCAAAAGCCTCTATATATAGGCTTTAAAAGAAAATAAAAGACAATTTTGCCCATTGGGCTTACATAAGAGGGTAAAAAAAGGGAAATTGCAA
>NW_021435351.1:0-359 GCF_001605985.2 Dendrobium catenatum | reverse complement strand
TCTGATGTATCAAATCATCAAATATGTGAGTCATCGCACGCTGGTAGGTGGCACCAGCGTTTTTCAGGCCAAATGGCATGACTGTATAGCAGAAAATCCCGATGGTCGTCCTGAACGATGTATGCTTTTCATCTTCGGGCGCCATCTTGATTTGATTGTATCCTGACGATCCATCCATGAAAGAGAACATGTCATAGTTGGACATATTGTCCACAAGGAGTTCAAATACAGGGAGTGGAAAATCATCTTTTGGGCACGCCTTGTTGAGGTCCCTAAAGTAATTACAGACACGAATCTGTCCATTTTTCTTCTTCACTGGGAGAATATTTGCGATCCAATCAGCATACTTTTCTTCTTGG
>NW_021435350.1:0-236 GCF_001605985.2 Dendrobium catenatum | reverse complement strand
GGATATTTCGTATCTGTTTCATGCATCATACATGACGATTAGGTAAACCTTTTGCATATTTATAGAGTCACTGATTGAAATCTCTTGAACTGCGAATCCTTGATTTCCTAGGATAGAGCCTTCATATCTTGTATACATATAGGGCGATTGATTGTGTTTAGGATGTTAGCTGGCAGCTCACTCCAGGCAAGCATAAGTCCAGGTTGTACACCCCTCAGTGTGTTTCCTTTCATCTG
>NW_021435349.1:0-337 GCF_001605985.2 Dendrobium catenatum | reverse complement strand
TAGAAATAGAGGAAGACATTGATATATATATATATATATATATCCTAATCCTAAAATGATTATCGCTTCACTCCCTTTCTTTTTTCCTTTGGGCTGATTTTAATATTGATTGGCAATGACTCAATAGATCCACTACTGATGGAAATTACAAGATGATTTTATTGGATTTCCAAAGTTTTTTAGAAGTATCTTTATTTTGTAATTGAGTTCCTAACTGTATCACTATATTTTCTACTTCCAAAAAAAAAAAATATATTAAATCCTATATTATATGTTGGTCTAAAATTAACCAACAGTTATTAAAGATTATGTTAATTTACGTCTTGATTATTTTACT
>NW_021435348.1:0-550 GCF_001605985.2 Dendrobium catenatum | reverse complement strand
GGATTCGTCTCGTCGAGCCGTTCGATTCGAGTATAAGTTTGTTAAAATCGAAGACCGTTTGATAACTCAAATTTTGGTTTTAACCTTCCAACAGCGCTTCGGGCCCTTGATTTGGACTCATTTGGGGTCAGATTGAGTCGAATTTGGTGTCGTTGGATTCGTATTTCCGAGACGTTCCGTTCGACTATAAGTTTGTTGAAAACCGAGTTGAGATGGTCTCCGAATTAATTTTTGAAGTTTCTGACGTGCTATTGCGTCGAGATTAGTGCCCGATCAAGGTGATTTTTTGATGACGTATCAATTTTGCATTGAGATTCGCACTCGTTTAAAATAATTTTTTGACGGCGTATCAATTTTATAGAGCAATAATCTCTATTTATAATAAGGCAAAGATGAAGAAATTGGAAAGAAAAAAAAAATTCAAGTCATGATTATTGGAGAGCATATTTATTTCCCCATGAAGTAGACCAAATTATAATATATAATATGTGAAAACTCATTGCATACACAAATCATAACATTGTAAGACTCGACCACTCTTACACTCTAG
>NW_021435347.1:0-517 GCF_001605985.2 Dendrobium catenatum | reverse complement strand
TGGATTGTCCAGGATAATCTATAATAATTGATTGTATTAGTAAAATTAAAGTTGTGTGCCAATTTTACGACGTGGATCATTCATGACAAATTGGTGGATTGTCCAGGTGGATCACTAATAATTGAGCATATATTGTGAAGATAGTCCAGGACAAGGAGGATCATCCTGGATGATCACAAATAATTGAAACAGAAGACGACCAGATCATCCAGGACGATAGTGGATCATCCAGGATGATCAGAAGTAGAAGTGTCAAAATAGTTATTAGATGGAATTTTAAGAGTGAAATGAGCAGATCATCCAGGACGATATGAATATCGTTTGAAGTGATATAACAAAAAGTTTAAAATCAGAGGATGGATGGAGATGATCAGAGAAGACCAAAAAACCATTAAAATCAATAAAAAAGATAAAAATAAAATTTGAAAAAAGACACCAAAAAATATTAAAAGGAATGAAATAAGAGAGTTTTATTTTTTAAATCAAAGTCAGAATATGATAAATTCTCTATTTGATT
>NW_021435346.1:0-240 GCF_001605985.2 Dendrobium catenatum | reverse complement strand
TAATTTTTTTTACTTTTATGTTTGCTCTCCTTATTTTTGATCAATTATGACAAAGTTACAATTTTTTTTAATCAAAATGAATTATGGGGTAGTATTCAGTGATCGGGCTGGCAGTGGGATAAGTTCGGGTTCACATTTGCTCAATTTTGAGTCGAATCTGAATTAAACCCATTAATCTATTTTGACTTCTTATTATCTTCTATATTTAATTTTTTGTCCATATAATTTGTATTTTCATCA
>NW_021435345.1:0-234 GCF_001605985.2 Dendrobium catenatum | reverse complement strand
TTAACATATATTGATAATTGAGTGGCCACATTTTTGCCACTCAAAAAACATCATTTTTCGCTCTCGCCCTAAGCGACGCTCGGGCGATTTTAGGGTTTCTTACTTCCTTCGTTGTTCGGTCGTTTCTGGAGGGTTTGTGTGTGTATGTTTTTGCTCGGATCTGCTTCGCTGCTGGTGTTCGTGCACTGCCTTCGGCCCTTTGGGCCATTTCGCGATGGCGGGAGCTTCTTCCGC
>NW_021435344.1:0-222 GCF_001605985.2 Dendrobium catenatum | reverse complement strand
ACATCATAATTTTCTTAATCAAGAATTTTGTTTTTATAAATAGGATGGGTTTACTTTTGTTTTTAAGACTTCAAAAAGGTAGCATATTAAATAATTAAAAAAAATTAGCAAAAGATGCCAAAAATAAAAAATGCGCAATGACGCCAAATTGAAAAATATACACAAAAGTGTATCAAAAATCAAAAGATGTGGAGTGCACCAACCAATTGTCAAGAGGCATAA
>NW_021435343.1:0-563 GCF_001605985.2 Dendrobium catenatum | reverse complement strand
GGATAAAGGCTTGATGTTGTTGTTGTTGTATTATTCTATTATTCTAGCCATAAGATTATTATTGTTACTGATTTAGATAATGATACTATTTAATACTACTGATTCATTGTACTTATGTTAAGCATGTGATACATTAAGCACGTGTTATAGAATGCTTGAATAGCATGTATATATTTCTATATGATTTTATTACATTAATTTAATTTTGATAGTCTTTATCGATATTTTGATTTGATATTTTATATGATTTATGTACTGATTGGTATTACTAATATGATGATTGCTTTATAGATTTGACACTCATACTGGTTTATAATTTTACTAGCTTCTACATCGTAGTATTTTATTATTTACAAATTCGACTGCTACTATATTTGAGATTTACTATTTATGGACTGATTCAATGATCATATGAATATAATTGTTATGATTTCACAGTTGACATGCATATTGCTTCTTTAGCGTGTTTTAAATTCAATTATAAATTTTGGTGACTTGCTGGGATTTTCAACTCATTATATATGGTTAAATAATTTTAGGCTAGGGTAGGGGAGCAGGATTAT
>NW_021435342.1:0-325 GCF_001605985.2 Dendrobium catenatum | reverse complement strand
GGAACTTCTAGCACATGTAAAGCATGCTAGCCATGCTTTGATACTAAGATGATGTGAAACGTAATGCATGAAAACAAGAACTGCTTGGGGATTTTAATATAAAAATGTTAAAGCTTTGCTAGTTATAGAATTGATACTTACCCAAGTTAGGTTTTCGGAATTATCAAGTTGAAATTAAGTAAGGCATGTGGTTACAACTAGATTAACGGGGCAATATCAAATTGACAACATAAAATGAGATAGTAATGTTATGGAGAGAAACAATAATCCACAATTAACAAATAGAATTTTTCACCTTGAGTCTCTCACTCACTCTCTTGTTGGT
>NW_021435341.1:0-2666 GCF_001605985.2 Dendrobium catenatum | reverse complement strand
ATGCATCTCTTTAGTTTGCACAGGACAAATCTTTAATGTATCTAATAATTTTTTATCTTGTGCTAGAAAAGATAGCTTTTATTGGTGGGTAATATGTCTGTTTGTTAAATAGTGCCATCTAATGTCCTATTGAAATTATTTTTCAACAGGTTTTATGGTTTTTCAAGCGATCTGTGTAGAGAATCATAATAATCGCGGTGTTGAGTCTGGCCATGTTATTAGAGGGGGTCTTGTATTCGATGTAGTTTTTGGTTGCTCATTACAGACGAGCTGGGTCACGTGGATTCAAGGGACGGTGTGGGGGATGTTGTCCCTAATATTAACGACAGAATTTTTTTATTATATGGTTTATTTTCATTTGTGCATGGGTATTTATTTGCGGGAATTGGTCGCAATTTTGATGCCTAATTGGGTTGTTCTATCTAGACACAATCGCCTGTTTTTCTACGTTGTTGCTCATCGAGGTGGACCTGTGGGCTGTGTCTATACGATAAGTAGTTGTAGACGTTATGGCAAAAAAGGATCATCATTGGAAGTTTGAGAAGATAGAGAAGTTATGTATTTATCTTGAAAAATTTAATATAGGGTGGAAAATAGTTTAAAAGTTGATTCGACCTCTTTGCTACTAATTAATTTATAGACAAATATATAAATATTATTATAATATATAATATATATATATATATATAATATATATATATATATATATATATTTATATATAATAATTAATATATATATACTATATATATATATGATTATCTAGTAGCAATTAAAGGAGAGAGAACCAAGGTGACGTGAGAAATTATATGTGCCGTTTTTTTTTTGGTCGTGGGTTGGTTGTTTTGGTTTTTTTTTGTTTATTGTTTGTGTTGGGTTTGTTTGTTATTGTGGTTTTGTTTTTGGTTGGTGTTGGGTTTTATTGGTTTTTTGGTGGTTTGGTGGGGGGGTGATTGTGGTTGTGTGTGGGTGGTGCGTGCTTATTTTTTTGTTGTGTTTTGTCTGGTGTGTTTTTTTATTGTTGGTATTTTTTTTGGGTTTTTTTTGTGCGTTTGTTGTGGTTTTTTGTTTTTTTTTTGTTTCTTTTTTGCTTTTTTTTTGTTTTTGTTTGTTTTTTTTTTTTTTTTTTTTTTTTTTGTTTTTTTTGCTTTGTTGGTTTTTTGTGTTTGTTTTTTAGTTTTTTTTTTTTTTTTTGTTTTTTTGTTTTTTTTGTTTTTTTGTTGGGGTTTGTTTTTGTTATTGGATTAGCGTGGTTTTTTTTGTTTTTTGCTGTTCTTTTGTTGTCGTGTGTGTTTTTTTTGTTTTTTTTTTTTGTTGGGGGATTTGGTTCTTTTGTGTGTTTCTTTTTTTTTTGTTGGGGGTGTTGTGTTGGTGGCTTTTGTTTTGTGTTTGTTGGGGTTGGGTGGTGTTTTTTATGGTTGTGGTGTGTTGTTGTCTTGCTTGTGTGTTTTGGTGTGGGGTGGTTGTTTTTTGGTTTTTTTGGGTTCTATTCTTTTTTTTCTTTGTGTTTGTGGTGAGGTTTTGGTTGTTTTTTTTTTTTTTGTTTGGTTTTGATTGTTTTTGTGTGTTTTGTGTTAGTGGTGTGTTTTGGGGGGGGGGTTTGGCTTTTTTTGGTTTTTTTTTGGGTTTTTTGTTGGTTTTGGTGTGTTTTTTTATTTTTTTGGCTGGGACATTCAGACAAAATAATCATTCAGATATGTGAGTGTACACAATGTTATACATTTATGCAAATATACATTAAAATCACTATACACAATTGTGTATAAACAAAATAAGTAAACTTACAGTTCAGATGGTTCTTCCTGTCTAGATGCCCGCACAAAATGATTTTTTTCAGGTGAGAGGCGGCAATGAAGACCATCATTATATTAGCAACCAACAATTTTTTCTTCAGGTTATTACAACTCAGTGACAATTATTTGCTCAAATTTATCAACAACTAGCTTGACATATGATGGCTTAAAACAATATTATGTGAGAAAAGTGACTAGTGATATTAAGACTATTATAAAAGATGTGCTTGGAGTTTCGAAGGTAAAAACTCCTAATAATAAAAATAGTTGGTGGTAGAATTCAAATGTACAATAAAATATTAAAAATAAGAAGATTTGTTATAAAAATTAATTTAAATATAAAAATTTTGATAATTGAGAAAGCTATAAAGAGGCTTGTAAGAAATCTAAAAAAGCTATTTGCGATGCAAATAACTTAACTTTTAATGATTTATATAATAGATTAGATACTAAGGATGAAGAAAGATATATGTATAAGTTAGTCAAACTAAGAGATATGAGTAGTAAGGATTTAGTTCAAATTAAGTGTATTAAGGATGGAGATTAAAAAATACATTTCATAGAAGATGATATTACAAAAAAGATGGATGATATATTTTGCTAAACATTTTAATGAAGAATGTGAAAATACGATTGACTTTAGTACCCTAAATAAAAATAAAGATTTTTATTTTTATCGGTGTATTAGTAAAACCGAAGTTAAAGAGGCTTTGAAGAAAATGAAGTATGAAAAAGCTGTTGGACCTAATGATATTCCAATAGAGATTTAGAAATGCTTAGGAGATGAAGGAATTTATTGACTTACTAAACTTTTTAATATTGTTTTGAAGACTAAAAATATATCATATCAGTAAAAAATAAGTGTGTTAATTCTT
>NW_021435340.1:0-505 GCF_001605985.2 Dendrobium catenatum | reverse complement strand
TTCGTCGAATTCCGACATCATTAAGACCTTCAAATGTCTGACGAACGATACACGATCAAGCGATTCAATATCGGCCATCCATCAAACCACTCCACATTTGCCCTTGATCCTCCTATTTACAGGCCATGCCACTCTAGAATTTAGAATTTCTATAAATAGCCCCTCATTTCTCTTGAGATGGGACCCAAGCAAGAAGAATAAGAGAATAAGCAAGAAGATAAGAAGAGAAGGAAGAAGAGAATATTATGAGGGAAGAAACTCCTCCTCGAGCACCGCAAGAATTCTGCCCGACTTCCACGTGAAGTCAAAATTCTATCCAAGTAACGTCGAATGTCTGCCCGACGCCGAAACTTCGCCCAAGTGATGCCAGAATTTTGTCCAAGTGACGCCAAAATTCTGTTGGATCCCTAAGTGACGTCAGAATTCTGCCTGACGCCCAAGTGACGTCGGAATTCTATTCGACACCGGACCTCCGCTCATCACTAGATTTCTACCTGATGCCTTC
>NW_021435339.1:0-281 GCF_001605985.2 Dendrobium catenatum | reverse complement strand
TAATTAGTTATTAAACCAACAAAAAAATTAAATTTAAAACTAGGCAAAGTCGCCCATTGAATGGGCGACTTGCTCAAGTTATAAAATATAAAAAAAAGATTTTAGGGGAGAGAAAGTTAGAGAGAGAAATAAATTAAAAATAGAGAAATAGAGTATGAGATATAAATAAAAAAATCCAAAAAAAATTTTCATGTTGTTCTGGAGAGGTGGTATATCAGATTTTTTTATTCTTTTATTAAAATCTTAAATGCAAATATTTTTTTATCTTTTTTTTAAATAAA
>NW_021435338.1:0-296 GCF_001605985.2 Dendrobium catenatum | reverse complement strand
TATATATATATATAATAAAAAACTTATATGAACTCACAAAAACTAGACAATTTATGACTTTCAAACACAAAGTCCACTTTATAAAATAAAATGACTTACAAACTTTGACGCTTACAAATAATAACATAAGGACACAATGACATTCCTAAAATTGCTTGTCAAATGTTGAGAAGAAGGATACAGGTGAGGTGGCACTTGCGGTGAGAAAAAAGAGGTTAGAAGCCAAGACGAAGGAGGAGGACAATCTCGAAAGCTTTCGCAAGGAGGAGAGGAAGAGAAGTTGGACAAAGCTCGCA
>NW_021435337.1:0-203 GCF_001605985.2 Dendrobium catenatum | reverse complement strand
CAAATTGGAGCTGGATTCAAATCAATTTGAACATGAAAATGAACCTGCAAAGACTCCAGAAAACCTTGAACCAAAAGTGAACATGAAATTGAACTCAAAGAACTGCAGGGGACTCGTGGCGAACAGGACCTCGATGCATACAAACAATGAACAATAATCTATTCACAGTATTTGAACAGTTACAAACAAATCTCAATTATCAA
>NW_021435336.1:0-229 GCF_001605985.2 Dendrobium catenatum | reverse complement strand
AGTCATTCTTTTTGAACTTCCACCTATGTTTAAAAGAAAAACTTTTAATTAAATCATAAATCGATTTGCAGCCCCAGCCACCTTCTAAATAAGGACCCATACAAGCATTCCAGTTGGTCTAATGAATCTTTTTGGATGAGTCAGTAGATCCCCAAAAGAATTTATTAAGCTTTTCTCCTGTACGTCTATCACAAATTGTAAAACCCTTCAAAAAGCTGATTTTTTTTAG
>NW_021435335.1:0-325 GCF_001605985.2 Dendrobium catenatum | reverse complement strand
AAGAATCCCTCTTCAAAGCTTGCAAAGAGCCGGCAAACCCCCGATGCGCTCAAGTAGCGTTTATGGTGGGAAACCGGTGCGACACTTGCGGTGAAGGGGATAAAAAAAGTGTGTGTTTTTATTTTCTTTTTTATATAAGTACCTCCAAACGCCCACATGGTGCAGAGGGGGGAAATCTGTGTTTATTTCTAACCTGTTTTCTTCTTATTAATAAAAACAAACACCCTTAAACGCTCACGTAGCGGACGGGGATAAAAAAATACAAATGCGACCGCAGTGTCAATTTTGACACCTACCTGAAGCGCTCACGTAGCGTCGAAGGGAA
>NW_021435334.1:0-289 GCF_001605985.2 Dendrobium catenatum | reverse complement strand
ATATATAGGGCAAGAATCCTTTGGATTCTATTTGATGCCGGAAATCTTAAACTCTAAAATTCATTCTGTTTGGAGTTATTACGGGTCAGAATCTTAAATTTTGCCTGAAAGAGGGGGAATTCTATTGGGAGTTCCAAGGGGCCAAAATGTTTAAATTTTGTTTAGGACCAAAAAAATCTGTTACATTATGTTCAGTGAAATAAAAGTTTACATGAAATTTCAATTTATTTAATTTTTTCGTATTATTATTTTAATATTTGAATAATTGCTATGCTGTAATACTTTGCTC
>NW_021435333.1:0-374 GCF_001605985.2 Dendrobium catenatum | reverse complement strand
AAATTTTATTTACTCTTTCATAGTTAGTTAGCTCTCTTCCTAAAGCATACAATGAGGTGACAATTTGAGTAAACCTAGTATACATGTCAGAAATTGATTCAGTAGATTTCATACAAAAAATTTTGTAGTCATGCAACAAAATATTCAATCTAGATTGCTTAATCTCATTGGTTCCTTCATAAGTAATACACAATATATCCCAAATTTCTTTACCAGTTACATAATTTGAAATGCACATATAATCTTCAGATTTCAAAGCACAGAAAAAATAGTTCAAATATTTCTCAATAAGTTATGCTAAATCTCTTTCATCAAAAGTCCATTAAGTAAAAGGAAGTTCAGTTTTAATGCCATTAATTTCATGAGAAGGAGGT
>NW_021435332.1:0-317 GCF_001605985.2 Dendrobium catenatum | reverse complement strand
TTAAAGAGCTGAAAGTATCGAAGGCCAGTGGTTTAGTGAAGATGTCCGCCAGTTGATTTTCAGTTGTCACATGGTGTAACTCAATGTCTCCCTTAGTCACATGATCTCTAATGAAGTGATGTCTAATGTCAATGTGTTTAGTTCTTGAATGATGGATAGGATTCTTAGAGATGCATATGGCACTAGTATTATCACAAAAGATTGAGATGGTACTTACATGTAATCCTAAATCCAATACATGTTGTTTTAACCAAAGGACTTGGGCAACACAACTTCCAAAAGCAATGTATTCAGCTTCAGTAGTGGAAAGAGCAACA
>NW_021435331.1:0-2610 GCF_001605985.2 Dendrobium catenatum | reverse complement strand
GCCTCTGATTCAGGGTCTATCACTTATAAAGTGATAAAACATGTCTCTAGAGGTTACCCTCCAATTTTGAGCCCATTCTGAGATCTCTAACTCTAGAATCTGAATTAAAATCCAAAGGCTGCAAAACCTTTAAATATTTACAGCCTATGCCAATGGACTTAACACCTTGAAGATTTTGATCTTGGATCCCTTATCAAAGCATTCAATCACTTCCAGACCCTTGATTGTAACCCATTGAGTAGTAAATTGCATTTTTCAGACCCATTTTTGACCCTAGTTGACCAATGGGTCAAAATTGACCAAAATAACACTATGGGATTTCAAAGGCCCATTTCAACTCAAATCAACTCCCAATTCTTTGAAACCACTTTCAACAAGTTTCAAATATCAAACCCAACTTGTTGAACTCAAACCCAGACCTTGGGTCAACCTGGTTGACCAAGTCAACCAAGTTTGACCCATTAACCCATACACCCCTTCCCTTTCAAATCTTTGAATCAAGTCCATTCCAAGTCCTTTTGAATGCAAGGGATGACCCCTTGGGTACCCAAGAGACCTCTCTTGGAGACCCAAGCCTTGGGCTCACTTGGGTTAGCCATATAGCTTGACCCAAGTGACCAAAGAGAGGCCTCCCTTGAGCCATCTCATAACCTTAATCAAATTAAATACAAATCAAGGTGTCATTGGGTTCCCATTGACCCAATGCACCTTCCTTGACCAGCCCAACCCTTGTTGTGACAAGAGTTACGTTAACTCAAAGTGCCCAAGATCACTTAGGATTGAGCCAATTCTTTACCTAAGCCCAATTGAACTTGATCAACACCTCCCATAGGTGGCCCTAGGTCCAGCACACCTCCTCCAGCCAGCCTATGCTTTGGGTTAACCTGGGTCAGGTTTTAGGCTAACCTAAAGTAGCCAAAAACACGTGGACCCGAACCATCTTTCAACTCAGATCAAATTGGACCAAATTGCCACTTGCATTAGGTCCACCAGACCCAGACCCACTTCTCACCTCAAACCCAAGGTCTGACCTGACCTGGGTTGAGCCCAAATCAACCCGAATCGAGCAGATTTGGATCAACCCGAGCCATCTTTTAACCCATACCAAATTGGATCCAATTGCCACTTGCATTGGGTGCACCAGACCCAGACCAAACCCAGGGTCTGACCTGACCTGGATCGAGCTCAGTTTGACTTGAACCGAGCAGGTTTGGGTCCAACCCAGCTACCAGTTCAATCCAGACATTCCCAGGCCAAATTGACTCCACCCTCGACTCTAGCATGTCCACATCGGCCTCCCCCAGTCAACCCGACCCAAACCATGGCCGGCGGCGGTCGGAACCAATGGAAAATGAGTTCCGGTGGTCCCCCCCAGACAACTCCTTGTTCAAAGCTGCTGCCCACCGGTTTGATCCCCACGACCTCCCTAGGACGTCGCCATCTTCCACCTGACAGCAATCCTAGCCACCTCCAGCTTAATCTCGGCCGTCCGAGCTCGCAAAAGGTGGCCGAATAGGCTCGAGCTCCAGAGACCGCAAGGGAAATCCTCTTTCGCTCGAAATCATCTCCCAGAGCTGCTTCGACTTCCCAGACTCTCCCCTCGAGCTCCCAGATCGATCCCTTGATCCGTTCGAGCAAGTGCCCGTGAAAGCTTTCGGCGTCCCGCTCGAAGTCACACCTCCGGCCATCCTCCGGTCCCGATGTCTGAAGGAGATCAGTTTGCCTTCATCCCCTGAAGCTTCCTAATAGAGAAGCTCATTCATTGAGACCTTCTCTGCGGTAATCCCTTCATCCCGAGCTCCATAGCTAGGTAGTCCGGTCAAGTGTGAAGGAAACCTTCACCCCAACGGATCTCTACCGTTGGATTGAAGGTTTCCACTGCCCTGATCCTCCCTGTGAAATTTCATCGGAGTTCGCCGGCGGGATCGCTCGGATCACGCCGGAGAAGCTTTGCGGTCTCGGATACGTGTGGGAGGTTGAAGATGAAATCTCAGCCGTTGATTCCGATCAACGGCTCGGATTAGATCCTGCGGTATCGGAGCGCATTTGATCCCAATCGTCTGATCCGCCATCCGACGGCTATGGTTAATCCGACCGTTAATAGTTAGCACCAATGATTGCCCAGCCAATCAGCGCGCGGCGCGTGTAAAGGGCGCGCTGACTGTGTAATGGCCGAATTAATAATTCCAGAAATTCAAGGGAATTTCAAAAATTTATAACTCCCTCCACACTTGTCCAAATTAGGTGTTCTTAGGCTCATTGGTAAGGTCTCAGGAAGATCTACAAAAGCCATATGATTCCAGGCCCTGGTTAGGTCAATGTTAGGCTTAATTTCAATTTGAGCATTTTATTAATTTCTTTAATTACTCTTTAAATGCAAGTCCACCAGGCCTGGAATTCTGGGAGATTGAAATTTAACATGTTTTTGACATGTCCAAATTTTATCTCCCCATTTTAAGATGTTCAAGGGCATTTTCCCCAAATTTTAAGTTTAAGGGTCATGGTTGACCCTTAAATTTAAAATGGGGTATAGACCTATCTAATGGGATTTAGGGTGTGATTTTAGATGTGCTAATGATGTGTAGGATAAGGAGTGTAGAGCCACTAATT
>NW_021435330.1:0-290 GCF_001605985.2 Dendrobium catenatum | reverse complement strand
AATTAATGGTTGCAAAAAGATATCAATCTTTGCTTTTCGATTATGTGGTCCAGGTATAATCAGAGTTAAGAACATGAACGGAGTAGTCATACACATCTCTGGTGGAAGGTTGTATGGTGTTAATATAACTGGCCAATAAGAATATAGTGTAGCTGTTTGACTATAGGGAGTAAAACCATCAGTACATAATCCCAATCTTATGTTGCGGGATTCAGCATCAAATGAAGGATGCACTCGATCAAAATGTTTCCATGCTTTAGCATCTGATGGATGAGAAAGAACATCACTTT
>NW_021435329.1:0-223 GCF_001605985.2 Dendrobium catenatum | reverse complement strand
TTCACAATGATGACACGAGATGACGGAACAATAGGATCTTGATCGGGTTCATCATCGTTCCCCCACCATTCACTTTAAGTGTGTGGTGATAAATTTCAATTTTCAATATATAATTATGTTGTTACTATAAGCAAGATTGTATGTATTTGTTCAACGACTAGCCTTAATCGAAAGTTCTCATTATTGAGAGGGGTAATTAACTATAGGGGCTTGCACCTACAGA
>NW_021435328.1:0-228 GCF_001605985.2 Dendrobium catenatum | reverse complement strand
GATGATGTCAAATAATTTGTTGCAAGTGAGTATGAAAGTATTTCTTTTGTTTTTTTTTTCTTTTTTTTTTAATTAAACAAAAGAAAAAATAGGATACTAAAAGCAAGTACAGAACAAAAGGAATGCATTTAGATAACAGGCATAACAACAGGTACAACAAAATTCTCCCCGTTTTGACAGCACAAAAAGTTAGACTCTTTAGGATCGGCTTGGAAACGGGCACAAAGG
>NW_021435327.1:0-310 GCF_001605985.2 Dendrobium catenatum | reverse complement strand
AATTTGTATAATGAGATGATTAAAATTAGCTAGGATTGAAAGTCAAGATTCAAAAAGAAAAAAATATATTTAACATACAAGTCATTTGAAATTAGAAAATGGATAAATTCACAACCATGAATGTTATTTTTATAAACAACTTAGCTAGGGCCATTATGAAAGCTGAAACCCACTCACCAAAATGAAAATTTTCAAGTATATTATTTTTTTTCTCATAATTTTTTTAAAACTCTACTGGGGATGTTTTCTATCTCCAAATTTAGTCATAAATTATGTTTTTATACATCAATAGTATTTTTATGTTTTATAA
>NW_021435326.1:0-337 GCF_001605985.2 Dendrobium catenatum | reverse complement strand
AAACTCGGGTGTAGAACAGAACAGAGAAAGAGACAAAGCAACATCAGATCAAATTATCAAATAAAGCAAACTAAAATCAATACAAAGTGAGCACAAAAACTAGAAAAAAATAAAATAAAAAGACACACAAAACTAATGTTTCAAGCAAGTGATAAAGCAGCGAGTTTAAGCAATTTTTGAGCTGCAAGCCTCCTTATGTCCAGTTATCCTATGCTCCCACGAGGGCTTTGGTGAGAGCACACCTGCAAAACTCAACAACAGTCAGATTTAGGAACCCAAACAGGTTTGGGATCCTTCTTAGAAAAGGTAGAATGTAATGCAGGTAAGGTATGCTGTG
>NW_021435325.1:0-7145 GCF_001605985.2 Dendrobium catenatum | reverse complement strand
AAATGGCAAAATATTGCATCATACCATATAGTACTTCCTACACTTATATGATTGGTTTCATGGAAAAACATGAAAATCTCTTTGATTCTCTGAGGTTTTATGATGAGATGAAGAAAAGAGGTTGGATTCCAAACCTTAAGGTTAGCAACTATCTAATTTATATATTGACATGAGAAAATTGCATGAAAGAAGCATATAGTATGTTTAACAAAATCACGGAGGCAGGTTTACGACAAGATTTGGAAACTTATAATTGTATGGTACTCCCACTTTGTGAATCACATAGATTGCATGAAGTGCAAGAGATAATGCAGATGATGATTTTAGGAGGTGTTTGTCCGTCTATGAATACTTACCATGCATTTATCAAGATAGAGGATTTCATGGGATTAATCAAGTTGGTTGAACAAATGAAAGAGGATTGTAATACACCAAATCAAAGCACTTTCCTTCTAATTTTTAATAATTTTTTAGATTGGGTAAATAAGAAAATGCATTGAAGATGAGGAGTGAAATGAGTAAATATGATGTTATTCCTAACGCCATGTGTTACATTAAAATGATTAAAGGATTGGTAGTAGATGGATGGATTCCGAAGGCTAAGGAATTTTATGGTCAAATGAAGTCAAAAGGCTTTCGGGCTCTGAATTGCAGAATTGGAATAGCTTATCTTCATAACTAGGAAACTTGGAAAGAACATAATTTATAGAGATTTGAAACATTGATAGTTTTACTTTCCCATATGATTTTACACATATTTTATCCTATCAAATACAATTTTACTTTGATCAATTTGTTTGGTAAGCTGTCTTCTGTTTATTGCTTTTTTTTTAATGTTTGTATTTGTAATCATCAAAAATAACAAAAAAAATATGGGTCTTTACCTAATGTTTTCCTAGTTTAAGGTTTCGTTTGGGATGGCTTTCTTACTACTTCTTAAAGCAGCTCTTTTAGTAAAAAAAAGAAGTAATTTTTGTACTAAATAATTTCTTTTAAAAATAATAAGAAAATCCTCCCAAACAAAACCTTAAACATTCTTAAATTTTTAAAGAATTAAGAGATTTTGTTCTCTCAACTTTTCCACAACTTTCTCACACTTATGAGAAAACATTTTAATTTAGCATTCTTTTACTCTATTAATTTGTTTAAACACTTCCTTTTTTATTCATAAAGTAACAGATGACTCTTTTGTAGGCGTTTTTTTTAATTGTTTCCAAAAATTATATGTATATCGTAGTAATTCAATAAAGTGCTAAAGTAGTAAGTTAAAAGTATGCAGATAGGACTTTCTCTGTACAAGGTTACAGAAAATAGAGTCTTCCTTGGTAAGTGCACATAGAGTGATCCCAGCAAGCCTACTTTTCATCCAATTTTTTTTGGTAGCCTTGTATACCTCGGATTCTAGATGTTGATGTTTGATTGGGTATTTTGCTAAGTCAGATTAAGCCATTTTAAATGAGATTTGATAAGAGGAACACGAGGGTTGTGAGCCGCTAGGGTTTTTCCTTTAGCTCTCGTTCCTCCGCTGCTTTTGCTCCTCCTCCTCGCCGGGGAGGGGCCACCTCCCCATGGCTTCCTCCTCCACTTACAACTGTGACTTTCCCACTCTTCCTGGCTCGGTTGCTACTTACTCCCCAGGCCATTCTCCCCTCAACTTCATTTCGAATCTCACCAACCACGACCCGATAGCAAATAAGTTTGCTGTCTCCTTCATCAACCCTGCTGCTAGGGTGCCTTTTTCTGCAGCTGACTTGGATCTGGGAGTGCCGGACTGGAAGCATACTCTGGTCGGGTATTCGGTTGGACCCAGACCGACATACCTCAGCCTTCAATCTGCGATCAGGAAGGTATGGTCCTTGAAAGGTGCGGTTGAACTACTATCCCTGAATGATGGTTTCTTTTTGTTCAAATTCGCCTCACCTGAAGATTTTGAGACAGTTTGGACGGGTGGTCCTTGGTTTCTTTTTGGGAGGCCATTCATTCTCCAACAGTGGACTCCCAAATTTAAACCTAGGCTGGAGGAGTGCAATTCCATTCCCATTTGGATCAAAATCGTTGACCTCCCGTTAGCGGTTTGGAACCCGTTGGGCATTTCTAAGATTGCCAGCTTTGTAAGTCATCCCTTGGCTGTTGATGCCCTTACAGCTAGGAAGACCCGCTTGACGTATGCTAGGGTCTGCGTGATGGTTACCAAAGAATCCTCTTTCCCGGATGAAATCCCTATCTCCATGGATGGGGATGAAATGTCTTTACAAGTGTTATATGACTGGAAACCAACTCCATGTGCCGGTTGCGGATCCCTTGTTCACCCTTCCAGTTTATGTCACAAAAACCCTCAACCCAAACCGCCGGCAAAACCTCAAGCTAGAGGAAGGAGCTCCAGTCGAGCTCGACCAGCTCTTCTGCCACCTAAAGTGCCTGTCCCTCAACCGAATCCTCCCCTCCTTCCATCCTCTGTTATTTCTGCCACTGCCGATTCTACAGCCCTCCTTCCATCTTCTGTTATTCTTGCTAATGCTGATTCTACATCACAAGATCCCACCCCTCTTAACACAGTTGTCATTACTCAGACCCAGGACATGAATATAGGAGACTCTGCTACTCCTAGAATTCTCCTTCCCAATCCGCAGCCGGACATCTCAACTTCGGTTCACCCAGTAGAGGACCCTATACCTAATCTAAATTCACCGATTGATGTTGCCTCATCATCGGAGCAAATACCCAGCACCTCAACTGAGAATAGTCAATCAAGTTCCCCTAAAAGCGCCCTCATTTCCTCTTTTGAGCGCAGCAAGAAAAATTTCAATGTCTCTACTACCCCCAATAAATTTTCTATCTTACAAATGGATGGACAGCAAGATCTTGGTTTCCAAGACCTGGGTTCCTCCTCTCAGCAGATTGTTGATGATAGTCTCCTCAAAGGGCAATCTCAAAAGTCCCAACATGCAAAAACAACAAGGGCTAAGGGTGCTAAGAAAGCACAAAACCCATCCAAATCTAAATGACAATGACTCTTCCCGCTGTTGGTTGCTGGAACATCCGTGGCTTTAATAAGCCGGAAAAAGTTCTAGCTTGCAAGAATTTAATTTCGTCTCATCAACTCGACATGCTGTGCATCCTCGAAGCAAAAGTTAATCCTTCTTCTCATCTAGACCCGTGGTTTCACAAGACCCATCAAATTTTTCCCTTGGAAAATTGCTGCAATAACTTTAGCCTCTCATCTCCTGGGAGGATTTGGCTAAAATGGAATCCCTCCTCTCTTACATTCAATACTGTCTGCTTTACCTCTCAACTGATTCATGGCTCGCTTCGATATGGTAACTCTCCCCCCTTTTATATCACTTTTGTCTATGCTGCTAACTCCCCACATGACAGAGCTCCTTTGTGGCATCAACTTTTGTATCTGGCTAATTCTATCTCTTCTCCTTGGATTGTGATGGGAGACTTCAACTGTTTTAGAGATCCTAAAGACAAAGCTGGAGGTGCACCAATCCACTTTAGCCGTATGGGTGAATTTAATGCTTGGGTGTTCAACTCAGGCACTTTTGACCTGAAATCTACTGGGTTGAGATACACTTGGTTCAATGGGCGTGTTGATGATCCTATTCACATCAAATTGGATAGAATGCTGGTTAATCAAAAGTGGTTGGATAGTTTCCCTCTATCCTATTATAAGGTTGTTCCCCCCACTTGCTCAGATCATACTCCCCTCTTATTATGCTCGGGTGCCCCTTCCTTGCTTAGCAGATTTCAGTTTAAAAACTATTGGCTAAATTTTGATGGTTTCTGGGATATTCTCATCACTTCTTTTGCCACTCATCATGCCGGTAGCCTTATCTCTAACCTGTATGGTAAACTCAAGACACTCAAGCTGCAACTTAAGTCCAAAAATTGGGCAAAAAACGATTATGTGAAGTCTCACCTGGAGGTTCTTCTTCAACAGCAAAAATTATGTCTGGATCATTTGCAAACTAACCCGTTGGATCAAGCCCTGAATGCTTCCCTCAAGGCTCTTAATAATAGCATTCTCAATTTGCAAAAGGCTTGGAGCTCTTGGATCATCCAAAGAGCTAAGGAAAAGTGGTTATATAATGGAGAAGATGATTTGGGTTTTCTGTACGCCCGCATTAAAACTAGAGCCAATTCTTCCAAGATTAGGGAAATTTTCACTGATGAAGGGCATTTCAATTCCCCTCCGGAGGTTGCTAAGGCCATTGTGGATCACTTCAAAAAACTCTATAACCCGTTGGATCATGTTCACTCCCATAACAATTTATTTGCTTGTGGTGACTCTATCCCCAATCATCTCATAGCTCCTTTAATTGCTCCGATTTCTGACACCGAGATTAAGCAAGTGGTTTTTGCTGGTCCCTCGTCTTCAGCTCCTGGACCGGATGGGTTTACTTTTGAATTTTATAAAGGTGCTTGGGAGGTTATTGGCCTTTACGTCATCAATGCGGTTAAAATTTTTTTTAAAACTGGGAACCTTCCTAGGAGTGCTAAAGCTACCGCTATCTCCCTCATCCCCAAGCACCAACAAGCCTCCAATATTTCGGATTTCAGACCTATATCTCTTTGTAATGTCTTCTACAAAATTATTGCAAAGATTCTTGCCAACCGGCTTAGATGTGTTGTGCCCTACATCATTCACAAAAGCCAAGCAGGATTTATCCCTAACAGAATTTCTACGGATAACATCATTTTAGCCAATGATATTTTAAAGGATTTCAATGGCAATCCTTCTAGAAAATACTTATGTGCGAAGCTTGATATTCGCAAGGCTTTTGACTCTGTGAATTGGGATTTTCTCCTCAATAGAATGAAGATAAAAGGTTTCCCGGATTGTTTCATTGCTTGGATCAGAGGCTGTATTTCTGATGTTCCTTTCTCTGTTTGCATTAATGGAGTAATTGAGGGGTTTTTCACTTCTAAAGCAGGATTAAGACAAGGTTGCCCTTTATCTCCCCTGCTTTTTGCTATTACCATGGATGCTTTCTCTACATCTCTAGATGCCTCTTCCTTTTCTGGTATTCCTTGTGCTGATACCTCCATTAACCATCTCCTCTATGCCGATGATGTGTTGGTTTTTGGGTTGGCCTCTATTAACAATGCCATGGTGTTATCCAATTTTTTAAAGGTTTTTGCACTTGCTTCAGGTCTCTATATCAATCATTCCAAGTGCTCCATTCTGTTTTCTGATAACACCCCACTGGCTAATGATATCTCCTTTGTTTTGGGTTTTTCTCCTACTGAGCACTCACTCAAGTATCTGGGGCTTCCTATCTCTATCAAGAAACTTAGTTCTGCTCACTTCCAACCTCTTTTAAGTAGAATTTCTACTCTTCTTGATGGTTGGAAAGTTAAATTTCTATCTTTTGCAGGTCGGATCCAATTCTTAAGATTTACAATTGCTAATACTTTGGCTTATTGGATTAGGGGTTCTATTATACCCAAATCCTGCATGAAATTTATTGATAAACTCTGCTCAAGGTTTTTGTATCATGGCAATACTGAGGGGAAAAAGTTGCACCTGATAGCTTGGCACAAAACCTGTCTTCCTACTTCTCTGGGTGGTCTCGGGATCCCAAACTTTCATGCCTTAGCCCACGGTTTTGGTTGTTCTTTCATTTGGAGATGGTATACTACAAAATCTTTGGTCTTTGACTGGTTTAAATTCAAATATCTTTCACCATGGAAACCGATTCCTCTGAAATGTCCCAGTTTCTGGAAATATATACATTCAGTTGCTAGTAGGATTAAAAATGATCTCCGTTTTAATGTTTTGTCAGAAGGCTGCAATTTCTCCTTATTTTGGGACCCTTGGATGGATGGGAAAATGCTCTCTGACTTTTTCACCGCATCGGCTGGGTTATCTGACAAGCTTTGCTCCCTTATACAACATGGAACCTGGTGTTTACCGAATTATTTGCCTCTGTGGGTGAAACAACTTATTTCTGCCATTCCAATCTCAGCCAGTGTTGTCCCTCTTCACTGGAAAAACCTGGATAAACCGAGTTTTAAGGTTTTTAAGATGAATTTCTTTGATGGTTGTCAATTGCAAGCATGGCATAAGTTCATATGGCACAAAAGGGCTGTTCTTAGGCATTCTTCTTATGCTTGGCTTCTTATTCGGGATGGATTAAAAACGGCTGACATTTTAGCTAAACGAAACATTTTCATAAATCCTATTTGCCCTCTTTGCCATGGTGGTGTTGAAAGTGGTGCTCATTTATATTTTTCCTGCGAATTTTCCTTTGCAATTATCACCTATCTCCTTCCGGTTTTAAACTGCTTCTTATTAAGACCAACTGTTCTGCAACTTTTTGAATTTGTGGAGGAGATTAGCACCCTTAATCCTGTGGAAAAGAACTTCTGTTATTTTGTGATTTGCTGTGTTATTTATTTTATCTGGAGGGAAAGAAATGATAGGAGATTTGAGGGGTCTCACCTATCTCAACATGAATTGTGCAAAAAGATTGCTTGGATTATTTCTTGCAAAACTTCAAAATGGAAAGACTTCGAACTGCTCCAGGCTTTGTTTCCTTCCTGTTTTTTGGCGGGCGGTGCTTCTTCGATTTATTGGGGACAATGATGACTGGAATTGGCTTGTTTCCCTTTGGATGGCTGCTTGGTTCCAGCCCTTGCAGGTTTATTCATTGGCATGGCATTTCACTGCAACCTGTCTTCCCTGTTTTGTGCTGGTCCCTTTTGGCAACCAGGGCAACGTTTTGACGGCTTCCTGGGGACATTTGAGCTTAGCTGATTGCCTGTTTTGTCCGTGCCGGTTCCAATTTTGCCTGAGTCATCTGGTTTTGCTTCCCAAACTTATTGTTTTTTGTCTTCTACTTTTTCTTCATCATTTAGATAGATTTCAAGTTGGTTTTTCCTTAGTTTCTTCCTTTCCAGCCACTTTTTAAGCTGAGCTCTTTGTAAGTCATCAAATTTTTGGTATATCAATATATACGGGCTTTGCCCCAAATTTTCCCAAAAAAAAAGATTAAGCCATTATGCCCAAGCCAAACAGCCCATTTTGGCATTCCCTATACCAAACCCATTTTATCTGTCTGTTGCAGAGAACCACAGTACAGAATTACGCAAACAAACATGCATATGCATGGCTTATTATTTCATTTATTTATTAAAAA
>NW_021435324.1:0-298 GCF_001605985.2 Dendrobium catenatum | reverse complement strand
GTTCTTGGTGAGGATCTTCTTCAACAATTTCACTAGCGTCTTGTTGAAGGCTTCTGCCAATCCATTTGCCCTTGGATTGTATATATATGAATATCGCCAATCGATTTTGTGCCGATCAACGAACTTGTAGATTTTTGTACTTTTGAATGCAGTACCATTGTCTGAGATTATGCGGCGTGACACACCGAATCTATAAATAACGTTGTTGGTGAAAAAGTTGATCACATGCTTGGATGTGACCTCTCCGAATGAAGTTGCTTTTGCCCACTTGGAATCGTAGTCTGTGGCTTCCAGAATA
>NW_021435323.1:0-293 GCF_001605985.2 Dendrobium catenatum | reverse complement strand
GATATCGACATATCTAACTACCCGGTCAGAAATATACAGGTGAAACAATGAGGTTGGTAGTTCAAATCCTCATCCTCAAGGCTGGATGGTTGGCAGCCTCCTCGATCGTTCGGTCTTAATCTTCACTGTGAATGTTTAATGGCTATTATAGTCTTATTTATCATCGTATCGATCGTGTTGGGAATCTGATTCTTTTTCAAGGCACATTCCTTTTATAATTATATGGTAGGAAAAATTTTTCAGAAGCAATAACAAGAAAAAATTAGTAGGATCGCAATAGTTATAATATTTAA
>NW_021435322.1:0-323 GCF_001605985.2 Dendrobium catenatum | reverse complement strand
GTGTATGCGTTGTGTGTGTGAGTTTGCCTTAAATGGCTTAAATGTCCAAAAAAAAAAAATTATATCGTTTAAATTAATGACACATAAAAGTTACGAGCCAAATATTTACTTGTGATAATCATAATTAAAATTCATTATAATTAAATTTTTATTGATAAATATGAAAATTCCTGTGATAATCTATACTACTATTATAAAAGCCGCTTGAATTTTCTTCTACCTAAAATATTAGCCATCCATTTTATTATTTTTAAAATTATTTTGTCCATTCATTGTATTAAAATATTTATTAAATCTAGAAATTTATAATAATTATATAATTT
>NW_021435321.1:0-269 GCF_001605985.2 Dendrobium catenatum | reverse complement strand
CTTACCTATCATCACACGAACTGTTGCGTGCAAACTTTTGGGCATCCCGATTGGACTCCAAAGTAGCCATAACATCATATGAGCTGCAGCTATCTTCCTCAAGGCATTTCGATCAAAATATTCACAAATAGGAGTGTCCAACCAACACCAAATACATGCCATACTATGGTAGACAACATATTGATTTTTTTTTTCTTTAAATTAACTTTAGCTAAAAGAAAATTTAACATTAAATTTTTTAAATTAATTAAAAAATGTATTAATTGTGC
>NW_021435320.1:0-292 GCF_001605985.2 Dendrobium catenatum | reverse complement strand
TCGGACTCAAACCCGACCCGCTTCGGGTTCGGGTCAACCAAAACCCGACCCGCCAAGTGACTCCCCTTCGTTGTTCGCTCCTTGGACGACGTTCTCTTCTAGTCGAATCGAAAGTTGCAACATTTTGATCGAAAGCATCAAAGCAACAACGGGAGTTCGCTCGCTGCCTCACTCACTCCTTCTGTAAAGACCATTTTGCTCTCAGGTTCGTCCGGGACGATCGGTACAGGTTGTGCAGGAAAACAGTTTTGGCTATATGGTTTGTCTGGACGAAAATAGGATCGTCTGGACG
>NW_021435319.1:0-328 GCF_001605985.2 Dendrobium catenatum | reverse complement strand
CCAAACCGTAAGAACTGCCCTTGACGAAGACCACGAGATTTCCGATCGTCTCCACAAGATATCCTATCCGAACTTCAACGAAGGGATTACGACGATTTTTTGGGGAAGAATCGTTGGGATCGAAAACCCCCAAACCTCACGGAGCTGCAATGGCGTAGATCTTCCCGTTGCAATGGGCCGTCGAGCAAACCCTTTTCGGAAATCGGCATTTACCGCGCTCCATTTCCAGGCGCCTGACCGTCAAAATCCCATTCTGAAGGACGAGAAGAGGACGACCAAAACGAACGGGAATTGGAGGAGACCTTACATAGATTTATACTTATAGGAT
>NW_021435318.1:0-424 GCF_001605985.2 Dendrobium catenatum | reverse complement strand
CTTTCTCTTGCTCTCTCTCTCTCTCTCTCTCTCTCTCACTCTCTCTCTCTCCCTATCTCTCTCTATCTTTCTCTCTCTTGCACTCTCTTGCTCTCTCCCTTTCTATTTCTTGCACTCTCTTGCTCTCTCCCATGCTCTTTCTTGCTTTCTCTCTCCTATCTATCTCTCTCTCTTTCTCCCCCTCTCTCTTTCTCCCTCTCACTCTCTCTCTCTCTTGCTCTCTCCCTTGCTCATTCTTGCTCTCTATCTCTCTTGCTCTCTCTCTCTCTATGTCTCTCTCCATCGCTCTCTCTTGCTCTTTGTTTTACTCTCTCTCTTTATCTCTTGCTCTCTTTCTCTTGCTCTCTCCCTTGCTCTTTCTTGCTCTCTCCCTCTCTCTCTCTAGCAACCTCTTGCTCTCTCCCTTGCTCCTTATTGCACCCTC
>NW_021435317.1:0-216 GCF_001605985.2 Dendrobium catenatum | reverse complement strand
CTTAACAACCTAATTACTAGACTCAACAAGTGATATCAAAGCTTCGTTTCAAAATCATAAGTTTGAACTACTTTTTGATTAATGTAGATGGCTACATTTAGAAATCGAAACACACCTGAGGGTTACTCTATCACTAGACCTCCATTGTTTGACAATATTCCTTTTTATTTTTGGAAAATACGCATGTCTACTTTCTTACAGTCACTTGATTATCGC
>NW_021435316.1:0-249 GCF_001605985.2 Dendrobium catenatum | reverse complement strand
AAGCACAACTTGCTCAGCATCAGTCAATTCTGTGACGAAGGCTTCATCGTGCAATTCTTTGCGGATTCATGCATTGTAAGTTTAAGTAACAACACTATCTTGCAGGGAAAGAGGATCAACAACGTCTACAAGCTTGATTTAAATAACATTGAATGTGCTGCTTCTTTTTGCTTAAAACTATGATTGATGATTCTTGGTTGTGGCACAAGAGACTTTGTCATGCAAGTATGAAAACCATTAGGAAAGTGA
>NW_021435315.1:0-370 GCF_001605985.2 Dendrobium catenatum | reverse complement strand
TGAACGAAAATTCTCCATAGGAGATTTCGTCTCGGGACGAATACACTTCATCATGGATGAAATTACTCCAGAGAGCAAGTCGTCCTGGAACGAATATAAATTTCGTCTGAACGAAAATTTTTCAGAGAACATTTCATCCTGGGACAAATACACTTCATCCTGGACGATCAGGACTTAGAAAAATTTTCTCTAATTCTTGTTCGTTCCATTACTCTTACGAGGAGATAACTAACCTGATCGTCCCGTACGAATTATGTTCGTCTCGTACGATCAGTACAAATTTTTCAAGATCTCCTTAAGTGTGTGTTTATTCACTCAATTACAATCACTCCATCTCAACCTTAATTTAAAGAAAAATACAAGCTTTAAA
>NW_021435314.1:0-954 GCF_001605985.2 Dendrobium catenatum | reverse complement strand
AATTTTGCCCGAAAATTAGCAATTTTTGGTCAACTTCGGGTAATTCGTGTTGGGTCGAGTTGACCCGGACCCGAATCGGGTCAGGTTCGGGTCCGGAAACCTGAGCCGTTTTTAAAAACGGGTCGGGTTCGGGTTGACCCAAACAGTGTCGGGTCAGTTCCGGGTTCGACCCGAACCCGACCCGCTGACCCGAATTGACACCCCTAGGTTGACCTAAAAAAGGGATTAAATTATGCTAAATAATATACTAATTATTAAAATACATTTTAAATTCATTTCATATTTCCTTAAAAATTGTTTTTAAAATTAATTTGTTGCTTTATGCTGTGCTAATTCACATATAGAAATAAGGTTAAAGTTCAAGGAAAAAAATAAAGTAAAATAAAAATAATATTCAAATAAAAAGAAAGAAGAAATAGAAAATATTAAATATTTGCTTTAATAATTAACACCGACCTTTCTTCTTTTATAAGCTGGAGAGCGATCATTGAAAGCTAAGTAATTGACGATAGTATTAAGCCATGCTGTCACTATTACCATTCTTTCTAAAACGTCGAATTGAAGCCTTCATTTGAGGAATCTTTATTAGGTCCAGACACCTGACGTAGTTCTACATCGGGACGTAAATAAAATGTTGTCACGTGCTCTTACTATTTAGCGTGCAGCCCGACGACCCGACCCGGATCAGAACCCAATATTGCTATGTATTAGCTGATTTGTACAGACCAGGGTATTGCTCGGTATTGCTAGGTATTGCTCGGCATTGGTCTTGACAGAATGCTATTTCTCGTTGCTTGGTATTGCTCGGTATTGGTCTTGACAAAGCAATATTTCTCGTTATTGCCAAGCAATAACTAGCAATACCGAGCAATACCTAGCAATACCGAGCAATACCTAGCAATACACGAACATAGCAATACCGGGTTTTCGTCCCGGGTCGGGTCGTCGGGCCGC
>NW_021435313.1:0-293 GCF_001605985.2 Dendrobium catenatum | reverse complement strand
TATGTCACATGCCCGGATTAATTTCCCACGTGGCGCGAGCAGAAACCACACGTGCGAGCAGGCCACCCCAATAGCTCAAAGGCCCGAAACTGGCAAACTCAAAACAGCTTCCCCCTCTCCCCGCGAGGACAGCCCAATGCGGTCGTACGATGGGCCGTAGTGGACCCCACTAAGAGACCGTCGCCGCGAGTTTCGGCAGACACCGGCCCAAGCCTTTTTTCATGGCCCACACTGTTATAGCCCATCAGGGATTAAATTTTTTGGTGGCTCTGTCCTCAGCCGTTATTTAAAGC
>NW_021435312.1:0-423 GCF_001605985.2 Dendrobium catenatum | reverse complement strand
CTCTAGCAACCGAAGGACGAGTCCTAGATGCAGTAGCCTGATCTGTTTGAAGAGGTCTTCCAAAAATAGAGCCCAAAGCATGCAAAACCTTCAAATTAAAAAAATGCAGACATAGATTAGGGAAAGAAATCCATATCGGTACTATGGGTGATTCTTCTTTAATATCAAAAAAGGAGTCCATTTTAACACTCTCATTTGACAGTTATAGAGAAAATAGGAACGTCTAGCAAAAACCCTACTATAATCCAAATCATTAGATAACTGAATAGCCACATGCCTCGCATCCAAGAGACCAACAGAGTAAAAACCATATAGCTTGAGAGACCCAAAAAAATTTTAAATAGCATCAAGATTTGGGCGGTATAAACCAAATTTACCGACAAGCGTAAACTGAAACGGGGAAGCCAATCTAAGAACTTCCTC
>NW_021435311.1:0-229 GCF_001605985.2 Dendrobium catenatum | reverse complement strand
AATCAAGGTCTAACATGTAAACATTGTTCATTCGTTTCCCTTCTAAAACTAGTTTATCATTTAAACTAATCAGGCATTTATCAGATAAAAATTTAATATCAAAACCTTTGTCACATAGTTGACTAATGCTAAGAAAGTTATGCTTCAAACCATCTCTAATCAATATTTCTTATTTAAACTATATCCCCATAAAAAAAAAAACTTTAATTATAAAAAATTAAAACTAATT
>NW_021435310.1:0-625 GCF_001605985.2 Dendrobium catenatum | reverse complement strand
GGTGGTTTTCAGGTTCTAGGAAAGGGAAGGAAGTCCAAGAATAGATTTCAGAGTCTGATCAGTATAGGTATTGTTTTGTACCTTATGATTTTTGTACAGTCATGGTTTTTTTGCTCTGTTTCTTTCTGTCTGAGCCATGTACTGTATTTGTAGATTATTGTTTTGAGAAAAAGAAAATATAGATGTTTTGTTCCGCTGCATTTGATGATTCATAGTAGCTTTGTGTCTGTGTGTCTGTTTGAGTTGAATAATTTGAAAGATTCAGTTTCGAACCAAATTCTATAACCAGATCCTGGTTTGTCAGTCTGTTCATTCCGGTCGTGACCCGGTGCGAGCGGGATCCGTCCCGGATCGGGTCGGGTCGTGACAATTTTAGTGGTATCAGAGCATTGGTTGTGGAATTTTGGATTGTGTAAAACAGAGCTATAGGAAGTGATCAGTGAGTCTGTCTGGGGGTAGTTTTGGTTTGTTTGACTTTTTATTATGTTGTTTTTGTGATAGTTTTTCGAATTTTTTTGGATTTTCTGTCAGGCAGCATCAGACATGACAGATGGGCAGAGTGCTAGTCAGGCAGCACCAGTGGGGAGTCAGCTCCAGTGGCCGGTGCTGATACACTGTCTCAGTT
>NW_021435309.1:0-459 GCF_001605985.2 Dendrobium catenatum | reverse complement strand
ATCCTCGGACTTCTGCTCAGTCGAGAACTTTCGTCAGTCTTCTACACGACATTCTCTTCTACCCGACGTCGTATTTCTACCGACGAGTAGAAGTCCGTTGACGAGCAGAAGTCCAACGACAGGGATAAGTTTGATGACGACCAGTAGTCCGATAATAGGGAGAAAACTGATGTCCGGTGAAGGCACGATGAAAATCCATTGACGGACAAAAGTCCGACGATGGGTAGGAAGTTCTGCGTCGGGCAGAATTTCGATGACAGGTAGAAGTCCGATGTCGGGTAGAAGTACGGCCTCGAGTAGAAGACCGATGAAAGTTCATCGACGGACAGAGGTCCGACGACGAGTAGAAGTCCGCTGACGACCAGAAGTCCGACGACGAGTAGAAGTTTGATCCGAGGTTGTATGTCGGAGCCCTGCTCGACGATGTTAACCTGTGTGGAAGAGGTCGAGAGAATCCAC
>NW_021435308.1:0-221 GCF_001605985.2 Dendrobium catenatum | reverse complement strand
TAATCATTTAAAGAAGCAGTGGTAGCAATTTGCAGTATTTAATTCTTCTTTATTTTAATGTCTTATCTCTGTAAACAACCCTTTCTATCTAGAATTATAAAAGAAAAATAAAAGATACATTAGACAATCATTACGTAAGGTTTGATATGTATGGAATGCAAAATTTCTATAAAAAATTTGAAGGATTTCATGTCCAGGTAAGGATTTGCCCAATCAGGGCT
>NW_021435307.1:0-833 GCF_001605985.2 Dendrobium catenatum | reverse complement strand
CGCTCCTCCTCTTGTATAGAAGTCGGAGACTTCTCCCCCTCTTCTTTCTTTCTCCCCCATTTTTCTTCATACTCTAGAGGCTTTCCGCTATCTTTTGTAAGTGATTTTCCCTACTCAGATTTGCACCCCTCTTTAGTAAACGAATAAAAATGGGTGATCACGCATACACAAAAAATCCTTCCACTAAAGAAGATCATCCTGTCGCCCGTTCTGAGGGTGCGAAGAAGACTCACAAGGCTCCAAAGATTGATGATATTGTATTCGCCATCACTAACGATTCCTTCATTTATTTTAGGAAAAAATCCATTTTCCTAACGATTTGGTGATGAAGATACTAGCAAAATCTGATCGTGCCTGCTTTCCTCCCCCAGGATATGTGATGGTGTACAAATCCAATTTGCGAGTGGGACTGCGGTTTCCACCATCTCCTAAATTGGTTGACATTCTAACGATCTGTGTAGTGAGTTTATCTCAATTCTCCTACAATGCCATGTCGATTGTAATGGGCTTGATTGTGCTTTTTAGATATCGTATAGTGGTGTTGTCTTCGGAATGTATTTCTCAGATGGGGCATCTCTTTAGTGATACGCAGGGTCGTATCTCCTTCAGATCCAAGTGGTTGGATATTCGCACTCGAGACCCGTCAAAAGATTGGATAAGCATTTTATTTTTATGCAAACTGGTTGGAGTCTTCAAGAAAAATGGAGAAAGTTTGAGGAGTTACCCGTCCCCCTTCATATCGGAGCAGAAGATTTATTGAAGATTCTGAAGCTTCATGATATTGATGCCCTACGTTATGAGGTTCATTATTTAAGCAGATACATAGATGAAGA
>NW_021435306.1:0-217 GCF_001605985.2 Dendrobium catenatum | reverse complement strand
TGTTTAGATTTTTTAGTGTTTAAGTTTTTAGTTTTTTGTTTTTTTAGGTTTATGGTTTAGTATTTTAGTCTTGTTTTAGTGTTTAGGGTTTTTTTTAATCTTTATGTTTTTTTTTATTAAATCTATTTATATGATTTATTGTTTAAGGACATGTTTTAAAGTTTTTGGTGTTGAGGCTTTTTAAGGATATTTTTATGTTTAATTGAATACTCAGTAA
>NW_021435305.1:0-301 GCF_001605985.2 Dendrobium catenatum | reverse complement strand
TGGTCCTTGTACGCCTACAATTTGCAAAACCATAAATCATCGTGGGACGAAGGTGATTTGCCACTGAACGTTGGCAAGCTGCTCGTCGATTTCTTCGGACAAGGTGAAGATGATACGATCCAAGTACTCGGCGGAAATGTCTATTTCCGGGTTGACGTCGAAGAAAATCGACTAGAGGATGTATATGAATCCTTGCTCGTTGTAGACGAAGCCGGAGTCAAGATCGGGATCGACCATACATCAATTATGTAGGGTTGAAGTGTTGGAGACGACGTCATTTGCTTCCCTTAAGGATTCCTCT
>NW_021435304.1:0-213 GCF_001605985.2 Dendrobium catenatum | reverse complement strand
TTGACTCATTTGTGAAACAGGTCGGGTTCGAGTTCAACAAACTGACCCGTTTCAAAAAACGGGTCGGGTTCGAGTTGACCCGGCAACCCAAAAACCCTCTGCCCGCATCTCTTGCCCGCCCTGCCCGGTAGAACCCAAGTTTGTGTGTTGTATGCGCGGTGCCGCCCGAAGCATCGAGTGTCGCGTGCCGCCCGAACTCCGAAGCGGGGAAGC
>NW_021435303.1:0-304 GCF_001605985.2 Dendrobium catenatum | reverse complement strand
AAATTAAAGAATCAGTTGTAGTTTTGTTTGATCTATTATTTGTTTTATGATTCTATCTTTAGCATATATGGATTCAATGAAAGATTGTATGATTTATATCGAAAGGCTTCTTGACTTGTTGGAAAGAAATTGAGTTGTTATTGTTTTCCTTTCTTATCTCAAATTTCATTTAATATAATTATTGATTCGTAATCAATGAGTATGTTGGGAGCTTATAGTTGTATGTTCGATTCAATTTGAAGCCTAGTGTTTCTTTCTTTGCATTTGCATCAAGAGTGATTTCTTATCTTGATTCAGTAAAGAT
>NW_021435302.1:0-904 GCF_001605985.2 Dendrobium catenatum | reverse complement strand
GGGGGGGGGGGGGTGAATTGGTATTTTTAAGAAAAAATTTCTTTAGCACAAAATTAAAACAAAAAATACCACAGAAATCAGAGTACAAAAATAAATAAACGCGGAAGCAAAACAAAGAAAAGATTACATCAGATTTATAGTGGTTCAGTCAATCCTTGACCTACGTCCACTCCTCGGAGGCACCCTCCGAGTATTGAACTAACTAAGTATCTCTCATTTAGCTCCCAAAGCTAGGCGGAGAAGGCTTTACAACAGACTCCTTTTCACTAACCCAGGCTCAGTAGAGAACTGACTCCTTTTGCTTCCTCCTGAAGTGGGCAGAGAACCCAGACCTTTTGCTGAAGTAGACCTCCCAAGGACGAAGGACGAAGAATGAAGATGACGACTTGGAACCTTGCTTGGAGCAACATTTATGAACCCTCTCACAAACTCCCCCTCACAAGTTCCTCTCTCCCTCTCTCTCTCTCCCCCTCTCCCAAGGCTCTCTCAGGTCAAGACAGCAGCACTCAAGGTCTTATTGCATGAGAAAATTTGGGTCCTTTAAATAGAATTTCAAGAACCGACATTATCGTCTAGGATGATATGAATATCATCTTGGCCAATTAGTACAAAATTAACTCAGTCAGTAAGGACGATTCAGGACGATCAGAATAAAATTTGTTACATCGTCCAGGCCGATATAATATCGCCCTGGCCGATTAGTTCAAATTTGAGTACAATCATCATGAACATTGCTCTGAATAGATGCTGGCCGATGTCAATCATCCAGGACATCATCTTGGTCGATTCTGCGATCGACTCGGCCGATGTGATCGTATCAACCAGCCTTAATTGCTTTCAATAATTGTCAGATTAATTTAGGCATAATTGTACTGTATCGTCCAGGCCGATGTATATATGGTCA
>NW_021435301.1:0-333 GCF_001605985.2 Dendrobium catenatum | reverse complement strand
AAATAAGTGTAGGCTTGCCTTGGAAAGAAGTTGTCTTTTGTACGTGAGAATCTTTAGATTGATGATTGCATGGATGCTGAACCCAACAAGCAATGCACCACATTAGCAAAAGAGCGAGACGTACGAGCAAAAGGCGAAGGAGCCTCAGAGATTGGAGCATGGAGTGGTGAAGGAGGATTAGAGCAGACCACCGAAACCCTTTGAACGAAAGGAGGATCCTCATAGATGATTGAATGACCTGAGCAGGGGACATCAAAGGTGGATAAAAAGGGACCACCAAAACCCTTGGAACTTTCAGGGAGGGTGGTGATTGAGCATAAGTGGGGAGCAAAG
>NW_021435300.1:0-221 GCF_001605985.2 Dendrobium catenatum | reverse complement strand
TGTGCTTAGTTCTTGAATGTTGGATAGGATTCTTAGAAATGCATATGGCAATAGTGTTGTCACAAAAGATTGAGATGGTGCCTACAGGTAATCCTAAATCCAATACCTGTTGTTTCAACCAAAGGACTTGGGCCACATAACTTCCAAGAGCGATGTACTCAGCTTCAGCTGTAGAAAGAGCAAAAGAGTTTTGCTTCCTACTAGACCAAGAAACCAAAGAC
>NW_021435299.1:0-294 GCF_001605985.2 Dendrobium catenatum | reverse complement strand
TTCACCATCCAGCACCTCCTTACCGAGCTCAGATCAACTTTTGCGCTGAAACAACTTGGAGAAATTTCGTTGTTCCTTGGCATTCAAACCATACAACAACCTGATGGCTTATTTCTCACTCAGCAACATTACGCTGAGAAGATACTAAGGGAGACCAACTTGCAAGACAGCAAACCTGCTTCGACGCCAAGCACCCTAAAAAACAAACAACCTGCACCAGACCTTCTTCCGTACTCCGATCCAACCCTCTACCGTCACATTGCCGGATCCTTGCAGTATTTATCCATAACAAGG
>NW_021435298.1:0-295 GCF_001605985.2 Dendrobium catenatum | reverse complement strand
AAAATTATATCTATAAAAAAAAAATTAAGGAAAAAAAAAAGATATTAAATGGGTCAAAAATATATAGGTTTGCAAGTCCACCCAAACCCGAATTTTTTAAGTTGAGTTCAGGTCTGGTTGGCGAATTTGGTAATTAATTTATGACGACACCTCTAATTGATATGTAATCAAATTCACATATATTAGGCATGAATCTTGAGGCATATTTGAATTAGAAATTTCTAAAATTAAATTTATGACCATTTGAAC
Source organism: Dendrobium catenatum (assembly GCF_001605985.2). NCBI lineage: Eukaryota > Viridiplantae > Streptophyta > Magnoliopsida > Asparagales > Orchidaceae > Dendrobium > Dendrobium catenatum. The sequence continues at coordinate 46 of NW_021435298.1, read as the reverse complement.
TCCAATTTTAGTAAACTTACATTCAAAATGAATGTCTCAATGAGAA
>NW_021435297.1:0-209 GCF_001605985.2 Dendrobium catenatum | reverse complement strand
TGGTGTCCACCTCTAGCACGTTTAATCTTACAACAACAACAACATCAAGCCTTTATCACACTATGTGGGTCGGCTACATGAATCTTTTTATCCTTTGTATTCTATTGAATGTCAAATTCTCGTTAAATCTAATAAAGAAAGGTCATTCCTAATATTTTCTAACCAAGACTTTTTAGGTTTGCCTCTACCTTTCTTAACATAAGTCAAAT
>NW_021435296.1:0-218 GCF_001605985.2 Dendrobium catenatum | reverse complement strand
TATTTCTCTACCGCCGCGAATACTCCTAGACGCAACATTACTTTATTCTTGAAAGATTTTTTGAAATTCTAATTTTTATTATTGATTAGACTGGTCCTTAACTTGATGCATTTGCTTTCAAGCTTAATATATTAGATTATTTTTTCAACAATTGCAAGCTTTTTTTTTTGTTTTTCTTACCTTTCTTGTATAATTTTAATTTGAAATTTTTCATCATT
>NW_021435295.1:0-1011 GCF_001605985.2 Dendrobium catenatum | reverse complement strand
ATTTGAGTTAGTAAATTTAAATTGAGGTTCTTTTTAAGATTAAAGGGAGTTAAATACTAAAAACTCCTTTTGGATATGTGCTCACTTATCACTTTTGACTGGGTCCACACCCTCATGTACTTGTTAGGATCGGTGTTGTTGATCCTTTATTAGAAAGTGAATGGCTTCTTCCTATCAGTCCTGTTCTGTTAGTTGAAGGCCTCAGTCCATTTATTTGAGATGAATGTGTGAGGAAATATCTAAATAATTGATTTAGATCATTTAGAGATGTGATAATGGGTCCACACCCTCCTGCGTTTGTTAGGTTTGGTCATTGATTTTGACTCTTTTTAAGATAGGATACAGGGTCCATACCATCCCATGCTAATCAAATATGGTAGCGTTGATCATCTATCCTGATGTTGGTTTCAGTTGTACATTAATTTCTATACGGTTGTGCTCCCCAGTTCATTCACATGAGATGAATGTGGTCTGGGTTATCAAAACCATCCACTCCTCCTAATTTAAAAATTCATGTGTGATAAAGGAGGGGAGCTCTTAGTAGAGCAAAACCGGTTGCCCTTGTTGCAGGAGGAACCTGGTAAAACTCTCTAAAAGCACAAATGATTTTGATGCATTTCTTCATTAGTGATGTAGTACCTTGTGTTTTGAGGTGTAATCATCACTACTTTCTGGGCTTGGATCTTTCTGAGAAGAGATCGCTCCCGGCTGCTCTCTTTTGGCAGTCTATCTCCCATTCATGAATTACTCTGAGCTGCCAAAGTAGTCCTATGAATGTGGCATTATTACCTCCACTTCACACAGGATCCTACCTGATTAGGGTAGGTGTTACCACTGTGACCTACTGATAATCATAGATCTCACTCATGATTATCATACTATGTGTCAAGAGTGCTCCCTTGTCACCTCAGAGTTGTGCTGTGATGTAGTACATCTGTTCTTAGGTATTAGCACCACCGTTTCAGGAGCCCCGGTTTTCCATTGGAAGGCCGACTCCTTGGTTTCTTTCAC
>NW_021435294.1:0-279 GCF_001605985.2 Dendrobium catenatum | reverse complement strand
GCTATTGTAATAGGATGGTTGATTGATATGAAAAATTATTTTTCACACTTTTGTTCTTCTTGTGAGAGAGCGTTAGTGAGATTCCTATGAGAGGAATCGAAGTTGTCACCAGCCGCAGGATGGGTCCGGGCTCGTGATTTGAGTCCCTTGGAGAAGGGCAACACATCACCCGTCAGCCTTCAGATGAGTCCAAGGCTCGCGGTTTTATTTTCTCTTTTTCGTTTTTATCTTCGATCTTCTTTCTTTCATTTTTTTTTTTAATCTTTTCTTTAATTGTTT
>NW_021435293.1:0-265 GCF_001605985.2 Dendrobium catenatum | reverse complement strand
AGTTTTTTTTGTCATCGTTACCCTCATCAACTTCGTCGACCTCTTTCACGCAAGGTATAAATGTCCCTAAAACTCAAAATCTCCAAATCTAGCTTTCAGCACTCACGGAGCGCTGGAGGACCACCTATAAACACTCTCGTAGCATAGTGGGAAGAAACTCGGTGTGATGCTTGTGGTGAGGCAGGTAGGCCCTGTACACACTCTCATAGCATGGAAGGGATAATCTTAAGTACATGTGTGTGTGTCGTCATGCCTACGTAAAAAA
>NW_021435292.1:0-566 GCF_001605985.2 Dendrobium catenatum | reverse complement strand
TTCTTGATTGAAATATATTATGATACTGTATTACAACATATTCTACGTAAAAGTACAACAAAGTTTAACATTTTCATAATTATATCAGGCTTAAAACTATAACTAAAACACAGTTTTACAAGTTGAATTTAAGTACACTTAACAAATTGTAGCATACACATTAACTATGTATCAAATTGTATATATGTTTTATTCAATTGCATTCAAGATAAATCCCAAAAACTTTTATAGTTTGTACATAAATAAACTGTCTATATACATAAATTAATTTACAAATGTACTGTATAATAGTCCAACTTATGTATCAAGCCTTATGTTATATATGTAACATATACACGTTTATTTGTAACTTGTACATATACAAACTCATATTTTAGTACAACCTTATAATTTATCTATCTTGTATATTGTATTGTATGGATCTTTAGTGCATTCGAGATAAGATAAGTTATGCATAACAAATTGTAAGTCACTCTGGTGTGTAACTTCCATGGGAGTGTATACACTTAAACTTAAGCTTCTAAGTTTGGTGTAAACTTTATGTGTTATCTATTTTGGTATTAAAT
>NW_021435291.1:0-1077 GCF_001605985.2 Dendrobium catenatum | reverse complement strand
ATCAGAAAATCAAGGTAGTAATTAAGGATGATTGATACGATCAAATCGTCCTGGATGATCGCAAGATCGACTAGGACGATCTAGTCAAAAAACCTTAGTTACTCCTGGACGATCTGGATTAGTCAGCTTGAATTCAAAGCGATGCTCTGGACGATTTTCCTCTAATTTGAACTGATCGGCCGAGACGATTGTGCGATCATCCGGGACGATCAAGACAATTTTCAATCGTCCAGTTTGCATTCAGGGCGATGCTCTAGCCGATCTTCTGAGATTTGTACTGATCAGTCAGGACGATAAAATCAGCAACTTGCAATTAATTAACTTTGAAGCTCTTCTCTTTAAGAGCTCTTGTTCAATATTTTTGAACATCCTTGGCTGCTGTCTTGACCTGAGAAAACCTAAAGGAGAGAGAGAGAGAGAGGATCTTGTGAGGGGATTCACAAGGGTTGCTCCAAGCATTTTTCCACTTCTTCTTTCCTAGAGTCTCTTATCCTTGGAAGGGTTGGGAGAGGTAAGTTCCAGTAAGCGATCGAGGTTCTATGCCTGCTTTAGGAGGAAGCAAAAGGAGGAATGTTCTCTACCTTGCCAGGTGTGGCAAAAAGAGGTGTTTGTAAAGGCTTCTCTGCCTAACTGTGGGGGCTAATGGAGAGTCACGATTGTAGTGCAATACTCAGAGGGTGCCTTCGGAGAGTGGATGTAGGTCGAGTTGACCGAACTACTATAAACCCTTGTGTTCTTATTTTTACTGCTCCCGCATTTATTTTCTTCCACACTTATTTTTGTGGTGATTTGGTTTGCATTCGTGCTTTTCTTAAAGAAATTTTTTTAAATACCAATTCACCCCCCCTCTTGGTTATCCTTGGGCTAGTTCTATAGGACTTAACATCCCTAATGAACTTTCACAACAAGAGTTTAAATACTGGTGGTGGTAGTGATCAAGATGTGATACTCTTATGCATGCTCCAGTTCCTCCCTATGAAATTACTAAATGACAAGAGGGGGGTGAATTGTGAAAATCTTTTTCTTAATAAAAATAACCTTAAACAAGAGTTCTAATTTTTTTTGTTATTTTTGAAA
>NW_021435290.1:0-215 GCF_001605985.2 Dendrobium catenatum | reverse complement strand
CTATTTAGGACATATCAAAACCGCACGACCTACCCCACACACTTTAGATGGTTTGCTAGGATCACCGACTCTAGTTTTAGGATAGGCCGGTGTTTTACTTTCTGCAGTTGTGTGCCGTATTTTTCGAGCTTTTACTGCATGCTGTTTGCTAGTGTAGAATTGATGTGTTTATTTACTTATTTCCTGCACTCTGTGATTGATTGTGCGTTAGATTT
>NW_021435289.1:0-3405 GCF_001605985.2 Dendrobium catenatum | reverse complement strand
ACCTCTAACAAAAACCGTTATAAGTATGCTCATGACATAATCTCGCTGGAAAGTTAGTAATATATATGATCATCACTAAAAAGCCAGCATAATGACAAGTGACAAATAGGGATTCTATTCATAACTCCTAAAAGATATGTCCATAAGGTAGCCTCGATGAAAAGCTAGTAGTAGATATGACGCTCACTAAAAAAAAATTATGAGAGCAAGTGCTTGACAAGATATCCATTTATTTAAAAATCTCATAAGTCTCATACATATACTTTCGTCAAAAATCTCAAAAAGCATAAGCCTCAAAAGATATAGATATGCCAAAAATCTCAAAGGACATAAGCCTCATAAGATACAAGTAAACCGAAAACTTTCAAAAGGTAAAAGCCTAAAAGGAATAGAATTCTTAAATTCTCCTAAAAAAAAAAACTTAAAAGGCTGAAGCCTCAAAAGTTATATGTTTCTCAAAATATCTTAAATGACATAAGCCTCAGAAGGTCATAATCAACTAAAAGATTTAGGTTATTATGTTCTTATTAAGACTAATATCTTAATTGATGACAATCAATTAACTTTTTAATGAATAGACTATAAGTGATCAATGATATGCCAACCTTCAACAAAATACTAAAGCCCCCACTCTTTGAAAGTTCTTGTTTAATATGTGATGTAATGTCATTTAATTTACTTTTATAATAATTTTAAATATTATTCTATAGGTTTTAGAGTAGAATATGGCATGCTTCATTATTTTAATTAAGGAGGATTTTTTTACTTGTTGGCTTAGTTTAGGGCCTCACTGAATTTTTGTAATTAAAGTTAATTTATAACAAAATACTGTTATTTATTTATTTTATTTAAAAAAAAAACGAACTTAAAAAATAATTTGTGTTTGTAATATCTTAAATAGGTATTTGCCAAATATCAATTTATGATCAATTTTATTATTTGTAAAATAAATACATATTATATTTAATTAGATCTCATCAATTCATTATATATAATTAAAATTTTAAAATGAATATAAAACCCACAATTCCTTCAAATAAAATGATTAAAATTTTACAGATAAAAAAAGCAAAAACAAAATCATAATTGATATGAACTAATTTTGTAATAAAAAATAAATAAATTGAACAATAAATTAATTAGGATTTATATTGAGATAGATATACGGTACGTACCAACCAATAATTTGGATTTACATTTATGACAATGAACCTCTTCCTTCTATGTATGATTATACGTCACATGAATAAGGCCAGCATTTATTTTTGGTTGAGCTGTGTTTGTTTTACAAAAACTCGACAATTATTTATTGTATCTGGGCCATTTGGTAGTGTAAACTTACAGAAAACAGGAAGACAGGAAAACAGAGTATAGATGAAGAGATTTTATGTATTCATTCTATATATCACTTAACAGTGTACAGTGATGATATATATATAGAGAGGTTTGTTAGAATATAAGTACTATTCTGTTACATAACACGTGAGGGAGCACGTGAGAAGAAGACGCTGCGCTGCCATGTGCTGATAATTGCCTGGAGAGAGCTCGGTTTGCCTTACTGTAACATGCCCCGTCAAACGGATGCTGGGAGCTCAGCAATCAGTTTGCTTGAGAGAAGCTTAAACCGAGAGATGGATAAAGCCTTGGTAAACACATCGGCCAGCTGATCCTGTGTACTAATGTGATGCACTAGAATATGATCTTTGTGAATACAATCCCGAATAAAATGGCAATCGACTTCGATATGCTTTGTTCGAGCATGTAACACAGGATTATGAGCTAACGTTATAGCCGAAGTATTATCACAATAAATTATAGTAGGAAGAGTCTGCGGAGCAGAGAAATCGGCGAGTAAACGCCGAGGCCATATAATTTCAGACGTCGCAGTAGCAAGAGCGCGATATTCAGCCTCGGTGGAAGAACGAGCGACAGTTTGCTGCTTTTTAACCTTCCAAGAGATCAATGATTTACCTAAGAAATGGCAATTACCGGAAACGGACTTTCGATCTGAACAATCATCGACCCAATCAGAGTATGTATAGCTGTGCAGAGTAAGGGAATCACGATACAGTGGTAAACCGTGATGAAGCGTTCCTTGTATATAGCGCAAGAGCCGCTTAAGAAGATCGAAATGGCTGTTAAGCGGTTTATGCATATGTAGACAGACCTGCTGTATCGAGAAAGCTATATCGAGATGAGTAAGGGTCAAGTACTGTAATGAGCCCGCCAATTGTCTGTAGAGTGCAGGATTTGAAAATCCAACAGATTCTGCATGCGACAGCAGCTTCTTAGGAGAACTGAGAGTAGTGACAGGTTTAGGTCAGATAAATTGGACCCGGGTCAATTCTTGGTTCAAGATAAACCCAAATAGAATACCTATTTTGACACTCCTAACAAACCCTCATCACTATTTGTCTCCAATATGCTCGCCCATGGTTAATAATATTATTTTAAAATACATGATTTCTATAATAAAAATTTACAAATATTATATATACACAACCAAAAGCTTTCTTATAAAAGCTCTATGCAGTTGACCATTTTGCATTAATGGCAGACTCACAATTGGGTCATGGAAACATCCCTATCTCAAAGAAAACAATACACATATCCTTAAGAGTCAATATCAAAGACTTGCATGTGGTTATAAAGTAAGTAATACACGTATTTGGTCTTTGAATTCATTCTCCCATCAAAAAATCCTTTTGACTTACCCAAAAGATCCGAAGTCAGCAGATAACGCCATAATCTCTTTCAACAAAAGTGCATAGTTTTCTCCGTTATTTGTAAGAAAATACACTGCAATTTGGAAAAATTTCAGGTAATTAGTCATTTTTATCGCATGCGTTTACTAATATAGTCATTATCTTTTGCAAATATCATTAGAAATGTTATTAAAATTACTGATAAATGATACTTCAACAACCTCCCATACCTAAGAAATATTATTCTGTGCGGACGCGGAATGTTGTCCGGAGACCAATCAGAATGCGCCACGTCACCCATTCGCTCGGTACCGTGGCTCGATACGCGATACTGCTGCGATACTAAGGGGTGTTCGATTCGGGTCGACGGGTTCGGTGTTCGGGTCGAACCCGAGTTGCCGCGGATCTAAACGGGTCAACCCAAAACCCGAACCGCGAATTGACGCCGGCGGCGCAGCAGCAGCGCAGTGGCGGAGCAGCGGGAGCAGCAGCAAGCTACAGGCGTTCGCAGCGCCAGCGCGCGCGCAGACGATTTCCCGTTCGGAGGATACGTGCGCACCGGGACAGGTTCGCCGTTCGGCTGCGCTTTCATGACGGTGCGCTTCCGTTTCGCCTTGACTCTGCGCGAGTAACTCGACTGAAGCGAGGCGACGATAGTCCGGCCTTCGGAACGTGCACTGGCGCAGGCGTCGACGCGACG
>NW_021435288.1:0-715 GCF_001605985.2 Dendrobium catenatum | reverse complement strand
AAATAAGTACTAAAGTCTACCGAAATCTTAGGAAACATTCAATCGGTATAAATTTTTTTGTAGTCTACAAAATAGTTAAATGATCTTGACATTTGCTCAAAATTTACAAGGATGATAAAACATCAACAAAACTTAGTTACATAGCTAATCATCTAAGCAATAAATATTACTATAATCTTCTAAATTTTTTGTTAAATAATGTATTATATCATATGCAAATCAAAATTGAATCCATACTTAACAACATGCATTTCATTCATTTCAATTTAGAAGAATTTATCATAAAAAATAGGGTAGCAGCAGGGTATCAATAAGATCTTTAAATTATGAGAGAATGCAACCCTAGAATATTACGTAATATAATTATTAGAAATTGTAACTCTAAAACATCGAAATCATCTTAGATTTTTAAAGATGCATCAATCAATTTTTGACCTGTGATTACTAAATAAACATGATGTAATACAAATACTAACATCAACACAAAACAAGATAAAGCAAAGTGTCTATATTAGTATGACCAAACACAAAAGAAAAAATATATATGCAAAAAAATAGAAAATAGCTCGAAAAGTTGGATACAAAACTATATTAAAATGCTCCTAAACATAAAATAACATTTTTCTTAATATAAAATTTTAAAAAAAAACACACAAAAGAAAAAGAGGATTTCACTAAATGAAGAGATCCACTTATTGTTGGAATCATCTTCTTA
>NW_021435287.1:0-358 GCF_001605985.2 Dendrobium catenatum | reverse complement strand
CTCGATCGGATATCCATCTGCTAACGATCCTCTGCTCAGTCGGTGCCGGAACAAGGTTCATTTTTTTTCTCTGTGGTTTTCTTTGATTTTTTTTATGTTCATTTTCTTTTGCCGTTCTGAGAAAAAGTGGTCGCAATCCTCTGCTCAGTCGGTGATCGCAATCCTCGGGAGAACAAATCTACTCTTGAATGCTGGTTGGCAAGTCTACAGCTTTGTGAGACTTTTTTAGTTCTAAGATTTTTTTAAATTTTTTTAGTTTTTTGGTTTATTTTTTTAACAGGAAAGAGTACCCAAAGAAGTGAAGATGTGTTCCAAGCAGATAGAGTATATTCATGTTGTTTTTAAATATGGAGGGAAA
>NW_021435286.1:0-223 GCF_001605985.2 Dendrobium catenatum | reverse complement strand
ATTAGATCACTATTTTGTCTTTTTTTTTAGACGTTTAGTTTGAGACTTTATTAAAATTATAGTTCGGATAGTCATGAATTAAATTAAAAAATAAATAAATTTAAATACTATCTCAAAATTTATGTTAATCAAGTTAATTTTCCGAAGACGTGTTAATTAATTATATTAAGAACAAAATAAAACTAAGAATTATAATTCCTCAAAAGATAAATTTTAATTATTC
>NW_021435285.1:0-313 GCF_001605985.2 Dendrobium catenatum | reverse complement strand
AGCAAGATCGATCTGAAATCTGGATACCATCAGATTCAAATGAAGAAGGAAGATGTGCCCAAGACCGCTTTTAGAACTCATGAGGGCCACTATGAGTTCCCGGTGATGCCCTTTGGCCTCACCAATGCTCCAGCCACTTTCTAGGCACTCATGAATACGATTTTCAAACAGTATCTGAGGCGATTTGTTTTGGTATTCTTCGATGACATCTTAGTGTATAGCAGAACAGAGGAAGAGCACTGGGGGCACTTGAGGAAGGTGTTAGAGGTTCTCCACGAGCACCAGCTGAGAGCTAACTTGAAGAAGTGCTGCT
>NW_021435284.1:0-229 GCF_001605985.2 Dendrobium catenatum | reverse complement strand
CTCTTTTTAGTCCAATAAGGATCTTAGAACTAGTAAATAATTGAAGATTTTGCATATGAATATTTTTAGACAAGTTGGAATAGTAAGTCTAGGAAGGAATGTATACGGCTTTGTGATTGTGGATGATTACTCTAGATTCACATGGGTTAGATTTCTATTTCATTAGAGTGAATCATTTGAGAAATTTAGAATTTTTTTGACTTGGATTCAAAGAAAACTTGGGTGTGAA
>NW_021435283.1:0-233 GCF_001605985.2 Dendrobium catenatum | reverse complement strand
TTGTATCATGGAGGGTTCTTTTCTGAGGCAAATTAAGCATTGAAAAATGCTGATTACAAATCCAACTAATTAACAATGAACTCATTCTTACATATTTTTTTAAAATTTCCTGGTTTTTTTTTTTCTTATGTTAGACCTATTCAAACTAGAATTTTCTCAGCTAAGTCTTTTTTTTTCTTGCAAGGCATTGATTCTTATTGCATATCACCCTCAAGCCACTGTTCAAACATCCT
>NW_021435282.1:0-356 GCF_001605985.2 Dendrobium catenatum | reverse complement strand
CATGTGGTACCTGGATAGTGGCTGCTCGTGACACATGTCTGGAGATATGAAGAAGTTCATCCTACTGGAGACCAAAACTGGAGGCAAAGTAACCTTGGGAGACAACACTACCAGGAAGGTGATAGGCTCAGGTATTGTTGGTAATGCTAAATTTTTTTTAATTGAGAATGTCTTACTAGTTGATGGTTTGAAGCATAATTTACTTAGCTTTAGTCAACTGTACGATAAAGGTTTTGATATTAAATTTCTAACTGATAAGTGCCTGATTAGTTTATTTGATAAACTAGTTTTAGAAGGAAAATGAATGAACAATGTTTAGATGTTAGACCTTGATTGCATTGATAGTTCAAATTCAT
>NW_021435281.1:0-474 GCF_001605985.2 Dendrobium catenatum | reverse complement strand
GATATATGTGGATGTTTTGTTGATGCAAAATTAAAAAGGAGGGATCGGCGGAGCTATGAACGAAACCCATAGAAACTAAAGTAGAAGTGAACGTATTATACCATTGCCGTGGCGCTTGACGAAGTCCGTAGATGGCTTTATGTAGAAGGCATACGTGATCTGGATTTGTCGAATCCTCAAAGCCTTTCGGCTGTCGCATGTACACGGTTTCAGTAAGCTTACCGTGAAGAAACGCGTTTGCTACATCCAATTGTTGGACCGGCCAGTTATGGTGAATTGCGACGGCGAGTAATACGCGAATGGTAGGTAGCTTGGCGACAGGGCTGAACGTCTCAGAATAGTCAAGACCAAATTCTTGGTGATTGCCTTTGGCAACGAGACGTGCCTTGTATTGAGCAATAGATCCATCAGCATGAGTTTTAGTACGGTAAGTCCAGCGACATCCAAGAGCAGAGCAATTTGAAGGTAAGGGAA
>NW_021435280.1:0-1496 GCF_001605985.2 Dendrobium catenatum | reverse complement strand
TTTTTTTAAGAAACAAAAAAGGGGGGAGGGGAAAAGTTGTGTGGTCACAAGTACTCGGTTAAAATAACAGTGAATTGATTTAGGATTAACTATAGCACTAATTCCATTCTATTGTGATAATCGATGCTATTTGCCATTTCCAAAAAATCCTAATTCAACATTCTAGAACAAACACATGACAATAAGGCATCAATTTCATAAAAGGGATCATGTATCCAAGGGAGAAATTGAACTTACACGTGTTTCAACTGAAAATCAACTTGCAGACATTTTTACAAAACTTTTAGCCTTTGATACCTTCAGTTCATTAAGAACAAGGCTTGGTGTTATTGATTTGAATGCTTAAATAAAGATGTTTTTGCAACATTGATATTTATGATTTCTTAGTTTATTTGTTTTTGTTTTATTTTAATTTTATGATTTTTGTGTGTTTTGAATGAGTTTATTTTAGAGTCTGTGGTTTTGTATTTCTTTTCTATGTTTTGAATGTTTAGTTTATTTAAGTTTGATAAAAATTTAAAAAATCCAAAATGTGTAAAAATTGTCCGGGACAAAATTTTTCGTACTGGACGATGTGTGTAAAATTCAGTTTGCGTGATGTAAATCGTTTTTAGAGCAGTTTTTAATGTAGTTCATTTGTACGATCTTATGATTGTTCAGGATGAAATTTTTTTCTCTCAAACGTCGGGACGTTTGAATGCAGCGGTTGAGTGGATAAGACAATTTTAAATGTGAAGTTCGTCCGTACAAACTTTTTGTTCGTCCAGACGAACAGACGTCGTTTCATTGTAGGGGACGATTTTCTATTGACATTAAAATGAATTAACTTTTAATCGTCTGTACAAAAATTTTTCGTCTGTACGATCGGTCAAGCCAAAAAGTCTGTACAAAAGGACGCATCATAAATTGTGTTGATTATGAAAAGCCATTACATTTTGGATGAATTTGATCGTCTGTACGAAATTGTTTCGTCCAGACGAACGATAATTTTTGTCCAGGACGAACTGTTTTCGTCCAGGACGAATGTATCGTTTTCTTTAAATATGAAGGCTTTCTAACTCAACAATCACATCTCCAAACTTCACTTTCAATCCATTTTGACTTCAAATTGACAATGGCCTCCTCAAGCAAGAGACAAAAGGTGTTGGCGAAGAAACCCCACAGGAATGCCTCTGAAAACTTCCTGTCAAAAGCAAATGAGGAATCCTTTCCTCGTTTTGCCTCTGCCAAAATAGCTTCCTCTCGCATTCTGATTCAAAGCGAGATACACTTCAAGGTAATGCACCTTTTTGCTTCCACCCAGTTTTGATTCATTCTTTCTCTCGTCCACCTTTACAATAAACGAACCTTTCTCTATTTCCTAGCCAACATGAGTTTTAATTCCGACCACTTCTGTATAAGTTCTTATGTTTTCAAACAAAAAGTTGAATTCACCAAGCTCGACATAGGTGCCTTTCTAAACTTAAGAATTGAAGGTTATAGAGCCCACACCCTTA
>NW_021435279.1:0-526 GCF_001605985.2 Dendrobium catenatum | reverse complement strand
TGTCAACAGCTATTTCAATTAATCCTAAATATGAACACTATGTTAATTTAGTGTAATAGAAAAAAAAAAAAACTTTCATTTTAAGGATGTATGATTTTTCAAATGTTTTAAGTGTGGAGAATCAAGATTATTAGCTGTACAATAAAATGGCAGATGTTGATGAGGAGGATAATCACATCTATGTCCTGAATTAATGGTGTTATCCTTGGAAGATCTACAATATATGTTAATTTTATGTTTATGCAATTAATTAAGAATTATAAGATGCTAGTGTTGACCCGTCTGCTGTACCTAAACAATTTTTTTTTGCTTTTCAAATAAAATGCTTTAAAAAAAAACCCATGCACGCCTTTCTTGGCGTGGTGGATGACAAAAAAATCACTGCCGCGGTGTCTCACAAACATCAACCGTGCACGTCTTTCTTGACGTGGCGGGTAGGCGGTCTCTTGGTTTTTCCCCTAAACGGGGGAGACGTCGAGAGGCTGCCGGAATTTTGTCCGAAATAAGATAAGGACTTGGACAATTT
>NW_021435278.1:0-2418 GCF_001605985.2 Dendrobium catenatum | reverse complement strand
TGTTTTATTAAATTTGAGGAAATAGGGTTGACATCTAGAGCAAACCTTAATTAGCTCCTTGACTGATGTTAGGTGAAATGAAGCTTAAAATAATTGCAATTAAATTTTATACACATTTAAATTTGTTTCTAATGCAATGCATACTCGCTGACTCAATGAATGCTTAAATTAAATATAAAGTAGTTTTAATAAGATTTAAAATTAGATTTTATCTTAGAGATTACACAACATCCCCTTGATACGACTGCACCCTAATAGATCAAGTGATATGCCAGAACCCGTAGGTGGAGATGTGCTTAACAAGGAAGAGAAAGATTAATATGAATGTATGTGACCTTAAATTTTTTTAATTGATTAAAGTAGAAAAAGTTTTTAATATTCCCTCATGAGCCTCCTACCAGGTTTCAAGCTAAATTAAAATATGACATACGTACACAAACAAAACTAAGAAAAGCAGGAAATACTAATCATAATCAAAGTAAACAATCAATCAAACCAAACTAAATTAATTAAATAAATTTTAATAGTTCATATGTCAAGTGCCACATATGTAAGAGCGCACTTAAAAATATAATCAAATTATTGAAAATAAAAAATAAAAACGAATCTACAGACTCAAACAATCTACAGGTTATCCTATGGCAACTTAAGATTTAAATAATCCGAGAGTTATATATTTAGTGAATTAAAGATGCTTAATTATACAACCAACTGTGCCAGATCTTTTAACTTTAAAGGGACTTAGCATGACTTAACACTAGCACAATATGTTTAATTTAAAGCTTAATTTATTTTTGCCCCCTTTATTGCAAGCATGAACACCTGCATAAGATTATATTAACATTTAAAATTAATTCATAATCTATATAATCTAAGGGTAATTTAACGCCCATCACATCAATTCACTATTTGCATTAAAATTAAATAAATAATCATATCAACTAATTCTAGTAACTAGCATGCAGTAAAAGTCATAAAAATTTGGCACATAACTGCAAAAAAGTAAATAATGGCATAACCTAAGACTACAGTTGTTTGTCTTAACAAACTATTTAAAGTGTGTGAAAAAGGTTGTGTGGTTTGGATATGTCCTATATAGGATAGTTAGCTAAAGTTGTTTTGATGTTCTAGTTGATTGAAAGGCTTAGAGAAAAAATTAATTGATGTTTAAGTATTAATGATTTAAAATTAATTTTAAAATATATTTTAAATGTTAAATGACTACCACCTTTATTACTCATCGGAGCCATAAAGTTTATTTCACATTTCTTGGGGATAAGTTAATTGTCTCATAGGCCCATGTTACTAGTAGTAACCGGTATAATTAAGTGAATTTGATTGATTAAGACTTAGAGGTTGATGATTTTGAATTAAAATTGATTGGTTACTAATTTTAATGTTTAAATTAATGTTTTCTAGAATTTTAAGTAATTATTGAGTTTTTTGGAATTTTTTGGATTATATTAGACTCAAAATGGAGTTCAATGCCTTTAAGTTTGTTCAATTTGGAGTTCTCTAGAATTAATTATATTTTTTAGAAGTTTGAGTATTTATTTGAATTATTTAATTAATTTAATTAAGGGGTTTTAACTATTTGAATCCAAATGAACTCCAAACTTCTTGAAATCACCTCCAAAGGTTAAAAATAACTTAAGGAGGTGTTCTCAAGTATTTAAATTTTTTTTTTTAAATTTTAATTATTTTTTACTAATTAAATTAATTAAATATTAATTTTTACTTAAAATTAAATTATGTTAAATTTAATGTCAAATCAAAGGGCTTTTACTTTTTTTTCTCATCAAGAATTGGATTCTGGTTAGTTTGAGGTATTATTTATATTTTTTGGATTTAAATTTTATTTATTGAAGTTTTTAGAAAATTTGAATCTTAATTAATGCATTAGATTTAAGTTAATTAATTGTTTGGCTTCATGATTTTTACAATTAGTGAGAAATTTTTCTAGGGCAAAGAATGTCACTAAGTTTAAGTGATTCAATTTTCATGTCTATTGAATATATATTTTAATTTCTAAAATTTATCTAAATTTTCTAAGACATGTCCTTAGTTTTCTCTAGGTTAGATAGGTTTGTAAATAGGTGTCACTAACCCTTACACAAACATAAGTAATATGCAATCACACCAACCAAATCTTAGATGAATGTCTTCGTCGGTTGGCAAGCCTTTGATGATGGATGGAAATATGTTTCAGTGGGGGAAAAGAGAATTCGCTAGAGTTTGTGTGAGAGTAAAGTTGGATCAATGTCTTCCATTAGGAGTATGGGTAGAAAGTATTTCTGGAAGGTTCTTTAAAAGATTTGAGTATGAGAAAAATCTCTACTTTTTGTTACGAATGTGGATTGATAGGTCATCTAAAATCTGATTGCAAGGTAAAAAATTATGGAACTTTTGATAAGAATG
>NW_021435277.1:0-1404 GCF_001605985.2 Dendrobium catenatum | reverse complement strand
GAGAAACATAAGTATGAAATGTGAACAACAATTAAAAAAAGAGCATGCCATTCAATTATTGATGGGTAATATCGATGATAAGATCGTACCATATCTTTGCATGTTTTCAATTTCCATATTTCAAGAGCTGTTAGATCGGGTAGCAAAATTTGAAAAGTTAAATCTTTCAAGATCTGAAGGTTATGTGGATAGATCCAAAAGAAATAAGGCTTCAGATGCAAGAAGAGGTGATGCTCGTGCCTCCTATAATATTGATAAAGGAAAGCAATAAATAAATAAAGACAAAGATAAAGATAGGGCCAATTTTGATCCTAAGCAAAAGTTGATACTTGGGGGCAACAATAATAAACAAAGAAACATTCCTACTGGAGGAGAACGTCATATACCAGCAACAGGAGAAGGTGATCGAGTAGTTCCATCTCTTCAAGAAAAAATGGCGAAAGAATATTCTTTCAGAAGAGACAGTGTGGCTTAATTATTTTGTCAAGCACTTAAAGCAGGTCTAGAATTACCAAAATCTAAAAGACCTGAAGAGGCAGATAAAACTGATGATCCTAATTACTATCTGTATCACCAAGTGATTAGCCATCCTATTGAAGATTGTTATGTCTTCAAAGATTGGTTAGAGAAAAAGTATAAAAGGGGAGAATTCACCCTATCAAAGAGTGTTTTGGTGCAACCAAAGAGAGAATCTGCGAGAATGATTACATCCTCCCCCATTTGAAGAAATAAAAGAAGCAGTGATGCAAGAAGAAAAATGGGATATTGCTATTTCAAAGAAGACAAAAAAGATGCTAAAGCAACTTGAAGGAGTTCCTGGTGTAAAGTGGAAGTCTCCGATTAAACCAATAGTTGAATTAAAAAGAAAGACGGATTCAAATATATCTATTTCTAAATCATCAAATGGGAGACATACTGATAAAGCTAGTTCGTCAGGTTCTAGCGAGGCACTACCAAGAAATTCAAACAAGTCATTCTGACAAAGGAAGCCAAAAAAGAAGAAAACTGTTATTCAAAAAGTTATCAATAATCTTAAAGAATATTGTCAACCAGCAAGGCGTCCTATTACCTTAGCTGATTTTATATCTCAGCTTCAGATAAAGCAGATGAAGGGAGATAATGAAAGTGATGATGAAGAATCCGTGTCAGTTGAAACATGCCGGGTTATTTCAGCAACTTCAAACATTTATCTGCAAACTCCTTTCCAAATGCTTGATGAAGAATTTCCCTTTGCAAAAGAAAGAATTTCTAAAGAAATGACAACTCGGGCATGTATGTGTTAAGATAGTAGCTATTTGCATGCTTTATATTTTTGCAACTTGTATAGTTTTGATGATTCCAAACTTTATTGTTTAAATGTGTTGTTACCTCCTAACAATTTTAGAAGATTTGTATTTGCTCTAG
>NW_021435276.1:0-1338 GCF_001605985.2 Dendrobium catenatum | reverse complement strand
CTTCTTATCTAAGGGGAATCCAGATGTTCCTGTAGTGACCTGTAGTGACTTTTGGAATGATTGAAAAACTTCCTCAGGAGCAGTATATGGAAGATGGAATGAAGGTAAGGAGCGGATTGTTAAGGGAGATGGTGGTCCTCGGTGTTAAGAACCAATCATAGTTCACCGGTTTAAAGAAATTGCCATGTCAGCTTTTGTACTTTCTTGTATTTCATTTATGTATCTAGTCTATATATAGAACAATTAGGCTGTAATAACATAGACAAGGAAATATTCTTCTTCTACTTTTCTGCTTCCATCCTTTCCTCTGTCGCTGTGCTTCTCTCACGCTTCCAGTGGGTAAGGGTTTCCACATGGTATCAGAGCTACAAAGCTCAACAGCTCCAGTGTTCGTATCTTGCCTCTAATCCACCATGGCAGAAGAAGACACGGCCGGATCTCGCCGGTTAGGAGTGGAAGGCAGAACCTCGTCCACCATTTCCAATCAAGATTCCGATCTTCTCATCCCTCAGCTCAAATTCTTGATATCCAATGTCAAGAACATGGTTCCCAACCCTCTCACCTCTGAAAACTACTCAATATGGCGCTTACAATTGTCTCAGCACTTCGCCGCAAATGGCTATGATGCGCACCTCACGGGTCTCGCCGTCCGCCCACCGGACTCGGTCCCCCATGAACAAAATCGGTGGAAGCTAATTGATTGCAATCTTGTCTCGGCTCTGCTGGCCACCATTTCCCCTCCCATTCTCCCGTATGTGATCAATCTCGGTTCCGCTCATGACGTCTGGACCGCTCTTGAACGCCGCCTTCAACCTACAAATCGGTCGCGCGTAATTCAGCTCAAGAACGAGCTACACCAAATTCAGATGCGAGACCGCACCATGCAACAATATCTTGATCAAATCAAGACGATAGTCAACAACATCGCGGCCGCCGGCTCCACCGTCGACACGAAAGATATTGTACTCTATATTCTCAACGGGATGCCCACGGCCTATAATTCGTTCAAAACAGCCATCAGGACCTCGCTGCAACCGATTCATCTTGATGATCTTTATTCACTCCTCAGCAGTGAAAAGATAATTCTTCAGCAACAAAACCTCAAAGACTCACAAAATTCCGAATCCACGGCATTCTTTTCAAACAGGAATTATCGTTGGAAAAAGTCACGTGGGAGAGGTTCGTTTCAAAGGCATCCGACAAACGATCGCTCGATGCCTCAAGTCGAGGCGCTATCGTCTGCACGCCCTCCGTTTCAGTGCCCCACCTGTCAGATCTGCGGCAAGTCCGGTCATGTCGCTCTTAACTGCTGGCATAGGTGCAATCTAAACTACGCAC
>NW_021435275.1:0-263 GCF_001605985.2 Dendrobium catenatum | reverse complement strand
GAAGGCCCATAATGACAATTATAGTGACGGTCGACATCCTGAAGAGTCTTCCAGGAGATCCCATCATTTACCTCCTCCAGCCAAGGAAGAAGTTTAATTCGATCGTAACCCGTGGATCGAAGAATCATTCCAAGCTAAGAACCTGAAATTCAGTGGCGACGCCGCTCAGAAATTCAGGTACAAGAAGATGAAGAGGAATATGGTGATGAAGACATTATGAAGCTCTAGGTGGTTCATATGGTCATCCACATTGATGTTGAAGA
>NW_021435274.1:0-233 GCF_001605985.2 Dendrobium catenatum | reverse complement strand
TGAGACTGAAGATATAATCCTGTATACACTCAAAGGTCTGCCAGCATCATACAACCCATTCAAAGCTGCTATTCGGACTTCTCCTCTGCCCATTACCCTTGAATCTCTTTACTCATTGCTTTGCAGTGAAGAAATCAATATACAAACTGAACTTCAGCAAGATCCAGCCTCCTCGCCGGAGCCTCAGGCATTATATGCCTCAAGAGAGGCATTGACGATGATTAAAACATGGC
>NW_021435273.1:0-269 GCF_001605985.2 Dendrobium catenatum | reverse complement strand
AGTTTGTTAAAAAATTGTTTTTACATAAAATGACAAAATGGTTTGGTCAAGTCAAGAAACAACTCGAGCTAATTAATAAAATATTTTAATTTAAATTTGACGAACATAATTTTAATTTATTAGATATTTTTAAAATGGGCATAATATAAATATAATTGAAAAATTATTTTTTCAACGATTTTATAGTCAATTCATTAACTTGAAAATTTATTACGCATAAATTATAATGAACAAAATTCTAATAAAATATTTTTCTTTTATATTGTTTC
>NW_021435272.1:0-219 GCF_001605985.2 Dendrobium catenatum | reverse complement strand
CCTCTTCTTATCGTCGCGGCATATGCGCCCGACGATATTAGAGTGTTCTTTCCTCTATTTATCGCCGCGGCATATGCGCCCGGCGGTATTAGAGTGTTCTTTTCCTCTTCTGATCGTCGCGGCATATGCGCCCGACGATATTAGAGTGTTCTTTCCTCTTTTTATCGCCGCGGCATATGCGTCCGGTGGTATTAGAGTGTAGAGTTCTCTTTTCTGGTT
>NW_021435271.1:0-666 GCF_001605985.2 Dendrobium catenatum | reverse complement strand
GATTGAGAAAAGTTTGATTTTCATCAGAGAGTGAAAGGTTTATTTTTTTTTATTTCATAATTTTCTTATAATATTTAAAAGTGATATCTTAAGTTTTAATCATCTTAACTCAATGAAAATGACATGGGAAAAGATTCAAAAACTCAACGAAAGATGGGTTGACTCCTCCTAAATTAAATAGTTTGAATATTACCAAATTGAGTTTTAATCAAATAATCAAAACTTAAAAACTTTCTTTAAAGAAAATTGTAGTTTCAAATATTTTGAATTTCAATGATATGAAAAGAAAAAGGGATAGAGTTGTTTAGGCTCTAACAACCGAATCTAGTTTATGATAAAGATATACCGTGAATTGAATTTCATATCTTTTTGACAAAATTATCATAGACTTTATCAGGAATAGAATCCCTCCAATTCTAACATCCAAGATTAGTCAATTATGGACTTAGCCAAATTGTAGCTTGATTTTGTTTTAAAGTTTGACAAAGATTCAAACAAGGGTATCATCGACATCACTAAGGATAGAACCCCTCATGTTTTAACATCCCAGTTTAGTCAATAATATATTTAAATTTGGAAGTTATAGTTATTCAATAGTGAATGAGAACATTAGATAATTATCTCATAAGCAACTAAGGGATGTCCTTTAGTTTAGTTTCAAAATTT
>NW_021435270.1:0-259 GCF_001605985.2 Dendrobium catenatum | reverse complement strand
CGTCGGAGCCTCGCCGGACCACCGCCGGAGCATCGTCGAACCACCGCCGGAGCTTCGCCGCACCACCACCTAAGGCCCGGACTTCTACTAGTCCACTGCAACGCCTAGAGTTCTACCAGAGTACCACCCTACTACAACGGTCTTTCAGACCTTGGTCTCCTGCCGACTAAGGTCTTTTAGGCCTTCGTCGCCTACTACGGTCCGTCCGACCTCCATCACCAAACAACGGTCTTTCTGACTCAGGTCTCCTGCCGACTAC
>NW_021435269.1:0-2514 GCF_001605985.2 Dendrobium catenatum | reverse complement strand
ATTATTGAATACCCATAATATGTGCTTCAAGTATAAATCAGTTGGTGTAATCATGTTAAAACGTCCATTTGGATGATAAAGGTACTGTAATTTTCCTTTTTTAACTTGTGAAATTGTGTGAGTATTTCCAACCTTCCTGTTTGGACTGTATGCTGTCATGGTGTGTGATGATTAGGTGGTAATCATCGTCATGCAATATGTAGATAAAATATATAACATCTTTTTTATGATCTGTGTGAATGCTGCCTAAGTTTCAAAAAAAAAAAAAAAAAATAACAAATGCTTGCCTATGGATCTAACAATATTATTTAACTATGTTGTGTACCTATTATTCTTACCCCTTGTTAGGATCCATTCAGAAATTCCAGCTTGCTACAACCTCCCCCTGCCAACGTTTGGCCAAAAGTTCTGTCATCCAACTTAATGCTGTTAGTCTATATTCATTCTTCGCTTCCATTAATTTGTTACCTGTAATATTGTATAGCTGATATATATAGATATATTCCTTTGAGATTTATTAGGTTGTGCTGGATGCATTTGAAGCTCAGCCTTTGACTGATGATGGTGGAATTGTGAATAATCTTCAGCATGAGGAAGCTTCTTTTAACATAAAGTATTTGACAAGCAGTAAACTAATGGGGTTAGAGGTGAACTTAGTTTCATACAGCAAACGTTTTGTAATCTATCTTTAAAAGAACTTATGGGTCACTATTTTTTTTTCCTGCAGTTGAAAGATCCCAGTTTCCGGCGTCATATTCTTGTCCAATGCCTTATATTGTTTGACTATCTTAAGGTGTGCTTGTACTAGTTAATTTATGCATTTTCTCTTAATTCTCTTACGTTCCCGTGCTCTTGACTTTGGCCAATTATCATATTTATAGGAATCTACAAATTTCTAGCCTTGTCTTGACCACTAATAAATACATCTTTGTTTTTAGTCTAAACTACTGTAATTTAGTTTACTATTCATTCGTTGAATTTGATTATTAAAATAATTTGATCTTTGATTACTGTTTTCAAATGTTGTTATAAACTAATTAATTTATTCTATAAATCCTGAAGTATGGTATCTTTAACTGTTGGACCTGAAAACATCGAAAAACGGCAATTATACCAGACTATCATTGTTAGGACTTCAATATTTTTTTAAGGTCTATGCCAACATTATACTTATATATATATTAAGTTCCCGTCATAGCTTACATTATTTTGCCAAAATGTGCATGCCTCTACGTAAAATTATAGTGATAGGCTCCCTTCCAAGTCCCTCAGTGCCATTTTTTGCTGTGGTTTGTTTGTGCAATTTTTTTGTTCCTCTCTAAATTTTAAATGCCTTTTTCTGCTATGAATACCTGTGCCACCTATTGCTGACTTTAACAAAACGCATCTCAGGATAACGAGTTACAAGAAACGCACTGTTAAAGCACTTTTCACTAGTAGCTAGACATTAATATGCGAAATGCTATCCGGTTTAATACAAAAAAAAACATTATGTGTCAATTAAAAATATAGTTGCAATGTTTAATGCTAGTCATGATCGTATTTTCTATGCTGCCATCAGCCTGAATGGGAACCATAAGTGTATAATAGTTGTAACAAACTGAAGCTAAAGTGTCTTATGTCGGGAGTGTTTGATGCCGATAAAGTGAGGTTGACCGTTAGACACATGAAACCCGTGAACACGGAACAATGAATGTGCACTAATTGTCTACAATATGAAAGTGGACATGTTAGAGCCCGTACTATGGGTACATTATACTTAGGAATAAACTTCCAATGTTATCAATAAATACCATTAATTCGCATCCTTAGCAAACCCTTGGTCTGGCTGTTGCATTTATGATTGGATTGAGACACATTTATATAAGTGGATATGGAATAGCCAATTTTTGAAGATAATTGACAATGGTTCGTGTGTTGGGAATTTACTTATTTAAGATATTTGTGCATGTACATTAATGCTCCTTAGATACCTTTACATACCTATGCTTACCTATTGTCTTGGTTTGGCCAAGTAATGGTGGATTGAGAAACATTTTATATCAAGTGGATTATATGTTAGTAGTTTTTGTAAGATAAAGCAAGTGGATATGGCGGTGAAAGTTATCCCGATAATGATTTCTACATTTACCAATATTCAGGGTAGATAAGATCATTATAAAACAACAACAACTAACATTCAAGTCTTTTATCCTACCCTACTCTGGTTGGCTATATTAAAATCATTTTTCCCTGTATTGTGTCTATTATTAATAAATTCAAAACTAATTTAAACAAAGGTCAATTTCTAATACTTCTAAGAATGTGTTTCAGGCCTACGTCTACCTTTCTTAACATAGGCCGTATCAAAAAACATCTACTCTCTTACCCGGGTCATTGGAAGACCATCGCTTTATGTGACCAAACCATTTAAGGAAACTCTCTCTAATCTTATCTACCATTGGAGCAAAGATGCAGTAATAATACACACAGATAAACTTAATTTGAATGAATGAGAAAGAAAAGGTGGTAGAC
>NW_021435268.1:0-502 GCF_001605985.2 Dendrobium catenatum | reverse complement strand
ATAATAATAAGGAAATCATCTAAATAAATAAAACAAACATATTTATGAAAATTGTCAGAATCTAAAATAATGCATTATAATTAAATCGACATACACATGAGGTTCAATCATTCTATATCAGTATCCAATAAATATCCTATATCACATGCTCAATATCACTTACTCAATATCACATGCTCAGTATAGGAATAAAATACTTAGCAATATTAAATCAATAAATAGGGAATCAATACAATAATAGTAATAATGAATCAGTAGTAGTATCAACAATAATATCAATATAAAAATAAAATAGTATAATAACATTAGTGTAATAACATGCATTTCAATAATCAAGCTAAATAAGTAATGAGTTCTGGTTTACACGATATTTTTTTAGTAGTTAGTAAATCAGTAACCGTTGGCTCAGTAAATAAAGTTGTTAGTCCTTACCCGTCAACACAATAATAACTCTTTATATTTATAAATTAGTGAATCACGTGAATCAGTAGAGGATAACACC
>NW_021435267.1:0-870 GCF_001605985.2 Dendrobium catenatum | reverse complement strand
TGCGATGTAGATGCGGCATGTGCTATGTAAAATTATACGTCTACAATTCAAGACTCAACTAATATGACAATGAAGTGGTGCAAGAGATTTGACCAAAGATGAATGAAAAGTGGATTCACACACAAACTTTAAACAAAGAAAAATTGAAAGACAACGGACTACAAAACACACGCACAACAACATACTAACTCACACAAACACATAGCTAGAAAAGGTGGAAGGGTCACAAAAGAGGGGTCTAAAGCGTTCGGTCTAAAGGAACTGGTGTGGGGGAGCAATGAAGACATCCTTAGCTAAAAGGACATTCCTATAGGAAATTTCAGTCAGGGTCGTAGGTAGTCTCCTAGGGACAATAGTGTGTTCTAGTAAATTCACCCAACTATGATAGACGTGGTTCTTATCCTGGTAGGACGAGGCTATAACGGGCAAAATGTATGAATCAAGAATGACACACTCGGCCAAATATAAATCCAATTGAGTAGCTCTAAACTTAGACTCTAATGAAACAAGAGGGGGCTCATTGCTCAAATCAGGCTCAAAAACTTTCAGACTCAAGGTACTATCTTCCGAAATAGACTCAAGTTTGATTGCAATCCTAAGATCCATGGGTTCCGTTTCACTTAAATCGGTTGATAAATTCGATTGACTTACTTCCAATTCGAGATTATCTAAGTCGCTGTCAGAATTATCCAGAATTAAATCAGAATCATCCAAGACTAAATCAGAACTATCCGAAATTAAATCTGAATTATCAGAATTATCCGGAGTCATCTTAGTAGGTGTTACAACTAAATCAGGATCTTTCAAATTTAAATTCAAAGTGTTCGAAGTCTGACTGGCTCCTTTCGAGATCACATTACTATCATCCAG
>NW_021435266.1:0-628 GCF_001605985.2 Dendrobium catenatum | reverse complement strand
GCTATACATGCTGAGTTGATCGTGGTAAAACTTTTCAAGACAAAATTTTTTAAATGCTGCAGGTTGGAAATCACTTGAAATTAAGTTCAGAGAGGTTAACGGTCATTTTGTTAGCCCTCACTTCTTACAGATGAGATACCACGAGCTGAAACGCCACCGAGACGAGGGTCATTCACCACCATATATCGACTGTAGTCACCTTGATCATGAGCATGTCATTTTTTATCGTACTTGGTGTTCGAGATATGACAAATTTATTAAAAAAATTTATAAAGATCGGATGAAGGAGGTAATACCTGATGGTCAGCTGAGAGAGTTCTTCAAACTTGAGGATTGGCAGGACTTACAGTATTAGTTTGAGTGCAAGATGAAGTGTTGTCCAACACAGTCACATCTCCAATCACGTATGCATATGCTGCTTAGGAATTAGTACACCTGTAACATCGCTTATTCGAGGCCGTCTTTTATATTTTCATGCCCGTCGTCCTTTTTATTTAGTAGCAAGAGTGTCTTTTATTTTAATATGTTATGTTATCCTGTTTATGTGGTTATCCCGTACTAAAAATAGAAGGATCAATAATGGAGATTGCATAATTTATTTTATATTTATTGACAACGCATTCTGAAT
>NW_021435265.1:0-235 GCF_001605985.2 Dendrobium catenatum | reverse complement strand
TTTAACCCTGATAAGCATAAATAATATAATATTTTATTCTTTATATTTTTAGTAAAAATATGCTATTTTAGTTATATTTTGTAGCAAAAATATAGAAAAGGCATAAAATTATAAGTTTTATATAGCAACGCACTATCAAAATAATCAATGCTGCAGCGCCATCAGAGACATCGCTGGAGCACCTTAATATTGACATTATCATGCAAACTTCTCCAACAAATTGTGCCACAACATC
>NW_021435264.1:0-255 GCF_001605985.2 Dendrobium catenatum | reverse complement strand
AGTCCTCGCCCTCTGGGAATATAATCCCAAATTTCTTATAAAATACAAACTCAAATATAAAAAAAAATTTCTCCTAAAATGTAAAACCAAACATAGGGTAGACTGAGGTCGCCTCTGAGTTTCTTAGAATCCGGCATCTTCTACTTTTCCTCCTTTGACTCGCTAATAAATGTTCAACATTAAGCTTTCTCCTTAAAAAATCTTTATTTCTGTTTCTTATCTTCTACTTTGTAGTCAAAAGGGTATGAAATCACT
>NW_021435263.1:0-215 GCF_001605985.2 Dendrobium catenatum | reverse complement strand
TTATAAAGTAACTTCGTAGTACTTTTTTTGCATTAAAGTTTTATTTTTAAAAAACATTAAGCTTCGTGGTACTTTTTATTATTACTTCTTAAAGCAACTTTAAGGTATAAAAATTTTAATTTTTGTGCTAAAAACTATTTTAAGAAGCGGGAAGAAAACCGTCCCAAACTAAGCCTAAAAAATTTGTCTCAAAATAAGCCTAAAGTTAATGCACT
>NW_021435262.1:0-281 GCF_001605985.2 Dendrobium catenatum | reverse complement strand
GCTAAGTATCCTTAGGAGGCCTGATTCCTCGAGTCTGGTGGCACAACACCATAAAAAAATTCAATGGAGTGTAAAATAATAAAATAAATTGATTATTAATGATTCAATCAAGCTTAAAATTCTTAATCTAACTATATTAACCAAGTTTTTAGGTTGGACTACTAGGGTTGCGTGTCCTTAGGAGGTTTAGTTCCTCAAGCCTACGAAATAACACCACCAATTGGTTAATAGAAAATTTAATTACTTTAAACCTTAAAATTAGAAACCAATCAAGTTAATTA
>NW_021435261.1:0-294 GCF_001605985.2 Dendrobium catenatum | reverse complement strand
CGAGAAAGACAGAGACAAAGAAGGAGCTCTTACCTCTGTTTATTGCATGAGAAAGATAGAGACACAAAGGACGACCTAATAACTCTATCTGTTGCATGTCCCCAAAGTCATGAGTGCGAGAGTTTGAGAAATATATGGATTAGCTTACTTTCTGCGAGAAAGCATTGACGGTCTGCCCGAATATGTAATGTGGGGGAAGATGAGTGGTTGGAAGGCTACAAGCCAAGGCCGACCTCGCTCGCCAGGTGTTCAGACGGGATGGGCGCTGGTCCCACGCGGCTGTCGTATGGGGAA
>NW_021435260.1:0-372 GCF_001605985.2 Dendrobium catenatum | reverse complement strand
ATTAGTTGTTACCCTCACTAGTAGTTGTAGTTAATTATAACGAAATCTGGATTACTATTTTTCTAAGTTATATTTAGCTTATGTTAGATATTTATATTATAGTGTTTGATAGAATTGTGAGTTTTATAGTGTTAAACTTAATTCAAGTATGCATTAATCATGAGAATTTTTTAAGAAGTATTTTAGAAGGATAATTATGCTATTTTTTTCATAATACTCCCTTTCAAAAAATATTTTAGGTCCATCCCTTATTATTAGTTTTGTGTGGAATATGGTTGTGTTAATGAATTGGGTTGTATTGTTGTCTCAAATCTAAATACTGTCAGTTGAGCTTGTCGGGGGTTGCAAGGTCAGCGCTAATTTTTTTTTTCA
>NW_021435259.1:0-223 GCF_001605985.2 Dendrobium catenatum | reverse complement strand
CAGAAGATGAAACTCTTGAAAATTAGGGTTTCTTGAAGCCTGGTACTTAAGTTTTTCTAATACTCTTATTAAAAAATCTTTGGTTATTTACACTTCAAGAGAGAGAGCCTTAAGGGAGAGAAGAAGGAGAGCTTTGTGAGAGAAGAAAGGCAGATTTTGTGAGGGAGAAGTTGTAAGGGGATTCACAAGGTTGCTCCAAGTAAGAATTATGCCTAGTATCTAC
>NW_021435258.1:0-200 GCF_001605985.2 Dendrobium catenatum | reverse complement strand
ATCCAGATGAGGGGGCCTCAGCATAATTCTTCCTGTGTGTAAGTAACCTAGTTGACAGAGTTGTGGTGTTGGCAGTCACCACTGATATTCTTCCTCTGGCTATGACCCTCTTAGTGGTTGGGGCCTCAGTTTGAGAAAGTCGTTCAAATATAGAGACCCTCCTATGAGGATTTAGTTGCAAATCTATTTTTCATGGATAA
>NW_021435257.1:0-284 GCF_001605985.2 Dendrobium catenatum | reverse complement strand
TCAATGTACTATATCTGGACATGAAATATATGATATACATAAATTTACTTTTCATATGATCAAACATATATTTTGACATATAGATAAATTTATATGTTATGATTATTAGTTATTGTGTAAGGTGTGCATGGTGTATGTTATATGGATATATATAATATAATATGCATTTAAAATAAAGATCGACTAGTTGTAAACTATTGACTAATATAAATTGGCTAGAGATATATTATCCTATACATAAGAATGTGCCCACGGATTTTACTTCAAAAAGGATTTGTAGTGTA
>NW_021435256.1:0-410 GCF_001605985.2 Dendrobium catenatum | reverse complement strand
TCCACTAGGAGCCCTTCTCGGCTCAGCTACTCTTTCAAACCTAACAAGACTTAGGTTTCATTTGGGACAGCTTTCTTACTGCTTCTTAAAGCAACTTTTTAGTACAAAAATTAAAATATTTGTACTAGAAAGCTGCTTTAAGAAGTAATAAGAAAGCCATCCCAAACGAAGCCTTAGAAAATATTAGAAATGTCATTTTTTTTTTATTTGATGTAAATGAGATTCTAACTCTTAACATCAGACAATGGAGAAAAAAGATTCAAATAGCCGACCCCACGTAATGCGATATAGGCTTGATGTTGTTGTTGTTGTTGTTAGAAGTCTATTCTTTGACGGCTTTCTTAATGCTTCTTAAAGCAGCTTTTTAGTACATAAATTAAAATATTTGTACTAGAAAGTTGCTTTAAGAA
>NW_021435255.1:0-425 GCF_001605985.2 Dendrobium catenatum | reverse complement strand
AAATCATAGAGGAACAGTAAGGGAACGAGGTCTCACAGTGCGTATGGTATATGAGCCGTGGACATAAGCGATCTTGAAGTTTCGATGATATGTCGGTGCTTACGTTCAGCAACTCCATTTTGCTCCGGAGTATATGGACACGATACCTGGTGAGAAATGCCATTAGATTGAAAGAAATTACGAAAATTATGGTTTAGATATTCACCTCCTCCATCAGTGCGAATGCTCTTTATTAGTTTACCGGTTTGTTTCTCGATATGAGCTTTAAACGTAATTAAGATTGCAGTTACATCAGATTTATAACGCATCGGGAAAAGCCAAGTAAATCACGTAAAATCATCAACAAAGATAACGTAATATAACAAACCAGTAGTAGATATGACAGGGTCGGTCCCCAGACATCAGAATGAATCAAATCTAAAACA
>NW_021435254.1:0-204 GCF_001605985.2 Dendrobium catenatum | reverse complement strand
AGATCGTTGTTAATGTTAAGATTGTTAATATTATAAGAGTTTATGCTCCTCAAGTATGTTTGAATATGAGTTCAAAATTAAAATTTTGGAATGACTTGGAAGAATTAATATAAAAGATACATCTTGAAAAAAAGAGTTTTTTATTGGAGGAAATTTAAATGGACATGTTGGTAGAGAGATATATGATTTTAAAAGTATCAATGG
>NW_021435253.1:0-564 GCF_001605985.2 Dendrobium catenatum | reverse complement strand
GGTACATTCTATTTATCATAGTTCTCAAAAATACAAAACTTTTGAAATTTTCTTGTTTAAATTTTTAATTTCGTATGGTAAAAATGAAGATAACTTTATAACCACTAAGCTTTAATTTACTATGTAACTTTCTACATTATAGAGATGGTCATTCTAAACATTTTGGTATTTTTCTGAAAAAAATTATGTCTAGTGATTTTAAAAATATGTAATTTTAATTAATTATAAAATAATTTCGACCTCATAAAATAAGGCTATAGTACAATGAAAGTTTTAAAAGTATTCTGAACAACATCTAGTAATCTGGTGAAATTTTGCTCAATAGTTGAATATGTTGCTTATCGATAAAGCATTGTGTGCATTTCTTAAAAATGGTTTAATATTATATTTATTTTAATATAATGAAATGTTATATATGTTTATTTGATTGATATGTGTGATTCTTTAGAGTTCCCATGTAAGATAAAGTTCTAGTGTTGAGTACATATGGAGTCATAAGGGCTTAAATTTCTGAATATTTGATATGTGCTAAGTAGGGGTGTAAGTGAGCCGAGTCGGCTCGAG
>NW_021435252.1:0-348 GCF_001605985.2 Dendrobium catenatum | reverse complement strand
GCTCCACAAATACACCAAGATCCTCAAATCATCTTTACCGAGCCCACCTCACCAAAAATACCTCCCATCCCTCCAGCCACAACATCTCAACCAAACCTTCCCCCTACTGATCTCAACTCCTCCTCGTCCAGCTCAACCATTCCCATCTCTCCACCTCCAACCAAACACCCAATGCTAACTCGCCTCAAAAATCCTTCTGTTAGGCGGGCCCCTCAGGTCCTTACTTACTCTAGGCGGGCCCCACATGGAGTTAATTCAAGGGTTGGAGGGAAAATTTGAATGGAAAGGGGGGGGAATTTGAAAAGAAGGGATGTTTAGGGATTTTGTATGGGGATGAGAGTTAAAGAG
>NW_021435251.1:0-2596 GCF_001605985.2 Dendrobium catenatum | reverse complement strand
TTTTGCTATGATGAGCAATAAAGTAATTTCAAATTTTATATATATTTTGGATTCCTTAATCTTCTCTCTATTACTTCCATGAAAAAATATATATCATTTTTTGGGAGAGAAGGTTTAAAAGATTTTGAAATTAGCTAAGAACACAATCAAATTCAATGGCTGAAGGCATACAAATTTTGTTTATGAATTAGTTTCCACATCTTGTTGTTTAGTCGATTCCATATTTTATAAATTTATCTAATATTGAACATAACTTTAAAATTTGAAAAAAAAATTATAGAATTGAAATTAATTTTTCTAATTTCTGATTCAAATATTGGAATAGAAAGTAGCCATATTGCTTTAAACAATAAGGTGTTAACTGCAGAGGATTGTTCTGCAGGAGTAGTTTCTGTGGACAACAGAAATTTGTTCAATTTACTTCTTATAGTTGACGAAGAAGGGAAGAATGTTGACTTGGTGGATAACGAAAAAGGTGAACTATCTGAAAACGAAATAATTGCTGTTAATGAGGTGCCTCAAGTTGACTGGAAGAATTCTATAAAGAAAGAAAGCAAAGTTGATGCTATTCAGAATTCTGTAATAGATGTGAAATTGGTAAAATCTGTTCCTTCAGCTCAAAAACAGAAGTTATTAAAAGAACTTAAACATTTGGGGCCTTTGAGTAACACTACCAGATCAAAAGAAGCTGAAACATGTCCTAAAGGTAAATGTGGGGGTCTTTCCCCATCTTTATCGAAATGACTTCGCTTGCATTTTGGAATTGTAGGGGGGCTAATAAAAGGGAATCCTCCCTTTACTTAAATGATTTTGTTAAAAGCTGGGATATTTTTTTTGTTGGAGTGGTGGAAACCAAAATTTCTTCCTTTGAAAGGTATAAAGTGAACAAATGTTTAGGGGATGATTGGGATTATTTTCTTCTACCCTCGGTTGGTGCATCTGGTGGAATCATGGTTTTTTGGAAAGTCAATATTGCAAAGTTTTCTTTGATCAAAGCTTCTTCTCAATGTGTGATTGGGGAATTATGCCTCTTTAATAATAGCAAATGGTTGATTTCTACTATTTATGGTAACAAAAATACAATTCTTAGAAGAAAACTGTGGGAAGATCTTGAAGAAAACAACAGTACAAATATCCCTATGATAATAGGAGGGGATTTCAATTGTATACTTTCTCAAGAAGAAAAGAGAGGTGGGAAGAAGTTCTCTTTTTCTCAAGGTCCTCAAGATATGGCAGCATTTATGGCAAGAAATGACCTCCATGATGTGGGAATCATAGGTCCCAAATTTACATGGTGCAATAACAAAAGTGGAAATGCTCGTATTCTTGAGAGATTAGACAGGTGTCTTTTGAACTCCAAAGCTCTTAACATGATTCAGAATGCTGTGGTAAGACATTTACCTAGAATTGCCTCTGATCATTGTCCTTTAATCATTAGAATCATTCAGGATAAATTATTTCAAACCAAGCAGATAAAATTTGAAGAAGTCTGGGCTTCTTTTCCAGCTGCCAAAGGTATTGTCTTAAAATCTTGGAACAAACCGGTCAAAGGGAATGATATGGATATTATTAATGTTAAGTGCAAGAGGTCTTTAAAGGCTCTTTATTACTGGAGTAAACAAAAGTTAAAAAGTTTTAAAGATAGCACTGAACGTTTGAAAATTGAAATTGCTGACATTCAATCAGAAGAAGCGAATGGGAATGGAATGGAGCTAGAGAAACTTATTCTGCTGAGACAAAAAATTCATGAATTCAACGTGAACTTAGCACGGTTAAGCACCTGGTGGAGGCAAAGAACTAAGCTGAAATGGATTCAAGATAATGATACAAATACAAAATTTTTCCATTCCTTTGCTAATGGTAGACAAATGGGAAATCTTATTCACCAGTTGAAAAATGATGAAGGAACTCTAGTTGAGGATCAAGCAGAAATTGAGGAAATTCTGTTGAATTTCTTTAACAACAAATGGAGGAAAAGAAATGGCTACGTGAAGGGATGGCCTCCATTTTTTAATTCCATTTCAGCAGCTGAAGGTAAATTATTAGAAGAAGCTTTCTCCTATTCAGAATTGACTGCAGTTATCAAAGAAAGCGGCTCTAACATCTCTCCTGGATTGGATGTCTCTACTTATTCTTTCTTCAAACATTACTGGTATATAACCGGTAATGACGTTTGGAAAGCAATTCAGCAAGCTTTTATTACTGAACGTATTTGCTCTAGTTGGAAACAGACCTTGGTTACTCTCATCCCCAAGGTATCGAATCCAACTTCTCCATCTGGTTTTCGGCCAATTAGCATATGTGGTACATTATATAAGATTATAGCCAAAATGATCCTAAATAGAATCATGAAGGTGATGGGCAATCTTATCTCGGAGGAACAAATGGCATTTTTAAAAGGTAGATCATTATCTAACCACATTCTTTTAGCCCAAGAATTATTTAATAAGCTTAAGATTTCTAAATCCAAAGTAGGTTGAATGGCTATTAAGCTTGACATGGAACAAGCCTATGATAGTATGGCTTGGAAGACATTGAGATTTCTTTTAAAAGAATTGGGATTTCCTTCAAAAATTTTAAATCTCATTATGGAATG
>NW_021435250.1:0-696 GCF_001605985.2 Dendrobium catenatum | reverse complement strand
TTGAGACAAATTACTTTGTTTTATTATTTATGAGATACTTTCTTTGTAAACAAGTTTTGAACGGATCTCCTTTTTATCCTTTTAAGGTATTCTGAGTTAGGTCTTTTGTTTTTCATAAGAAAAGTTGTACCCTGAAGGATGTCTGATCTAAGGTTAACAGAATCGGATATTTTACCTTTATCTGATTAGGATTGGCTAAACTCCTTGATCTTGTGGAACTTTAAAGTTTAATTATTTGAGAACTTCTCATATGATGCCTTGAAAAAATAAAAAAAAATGTAATAAAATTAAACTTAAAAAATAGTCATTTTTTTATTTTCGTTGTTTTTAGCTTTCTATTAATGTGTTTTTGTCTGCTTTAATTTTGTTTTATTTTTGAGGGCCTTGATCATCACCATCTTTTCCTTGGTTTTAAATTCTAGTCACATCGTCTTGGCTGATACTTGTATCGTCCTGGTCGATTAGATAAAATCTCTTCAAATTCCATCTGTTGAACTTTTCTGTGCTTACTATAACTCATCATCCTGGACGATACCATATCATCCTGGACAATCTGATCGAACTCTGTTGCAATCATGATGATAGTCCTGGATGATAGAATATTTCGCTGGCCGATGCATTTTATTTTCATCATCCTGGTCGATACACTGGATCGTCCTGGACGATACACGTGTCAGTACATTTAAATCCTTAAAA
>NW_021435249.1:0-538 GCF_001605985.2 Dendrobium catenatum | reverse complement strand
TCTAAGGTCAAGCAATGCATGGGTATGGGTGGGTACTACATCCTGAAAAATATTATGAGTGGGGGTGGGTTGGCAAAGCCAGCTCGCACAGAGCATGGGTACCCAATGGGTGCTCGACCAGGACCCTGTGTAGGGCTCTGTTAAAAACTAAAAATTTGATACACTGATTTTTAACATAAAAAAGGGAATGATTAAAAAAAAAATCCTTTGACTCTTTATGAAAGAGGATCACTTTCGTCCTTTACTTTTTAAAGAGGAATCAAAATAGTTCTGCTTATTTTGATTCCTTTTAAAAGATTTGAGGGATCAAAATGGTCTTTAAATATAGTTGGAGATCATTTTGATTGTTCATAAGGAGTTAATAGATCATTTTGATCATTTAAAAAAAATAATAATAATATAAGAAATGTTCAATTTAAGTGATGATAATTTTATTTTCTTTTAATAAATATGAATAAACTTTATAAAAATAGTTTAAATAAATTAATTATTAGAGATTTTATTTTTCTTTCAAATTTATTATTATTATTATTATTAT
>NW_021435248.1:0-363 GCF_001605985.2 Dendrobium catenatum | reverse complement strand
GGGGGGGGGGGAATTGATGCTTTTAAAAATTCTTAACTTTAAAATAACAATAACAGTAATTTGAAAAACTTTTATGTAATTCAAAATACTAAATTCTAATTGATTATAGAAGCAAGATATTTTTTCAAAAATATTAAATTTTACTTTGATAAAATTTTGATCAACGTGGAAGAGAATAATAAAAATTTATCCCAATTAGTTATTAACACAAATGAAATGTAGGAAATATAAAAGTGTGAAAAGGAAAAAACACACCATAAATTTTTATAGTGGTTCGGTCAACCTTGACCTACGTCCACTCCATGAAGTCCTCCGCTATAAGAATTCATACTCAAACAAAGTGGCTCTCCTTTTGATCCCATA
>NW_021435247.1:0-249 GCF_001605985.2 Dendrobium catenatum | reverse complement strand
GGTGAGAAATACTTGGAAATCCAAGTGTTTCCTATCAGACCTCTAGTTGTTGTTGGCAAAAATGGACTGGGTTCATGAACATTTTAAGAGGAAAATAACTAAAAAAGAATTGATAGATCTCGAAAATCATTTAAGTTACGTTTCATCCAAAGGGGCAACATCATTGAATCAGTCAAAACAGTCAATAGCAATATCAGATATGAATGAGCTGGTCCAAATCCCAAGTGGCTTTATTATAAACTCGCTCAC
>NW_021435246.1:0-1558 GCF_001605985.2 Dendrobium catenatum | reverse complement strand
TCTTTAGAATCTTATAGTAAATATTAGAGATAATAAAGATTGGTTTTACTATAATTTTTTATAAAATAAAAGCATTTGTAAACAAATTATATGGTTGGTATTCTATTTGTATCATTATAAATATATGGATGATCCAGTAATTTATGATGTTAATATTTATTATAAAAACTGTATAGATAAAAATTTATTAGGAAAAAAAGCATGATTTTTGATATTGTAATTTGTATCATATGTTTGGAACAGTGAATCTTTTTTGCATAAGTAAAAAAAAATAATTATAATATTATCTGTTTCTAAGAAATTATAATTTTAGTAAATGTGATAGAACATGGAGTTAGAAATTAGGGTTAATAAAGGTAATTTATTGAAATAACAATAATAATTATATGAGTGTTAATTACAATAGATATATAGTGAATGATAATTGAGTAAATGTAATAAAATATAGAGAATGTTAAAAACTAAAATAATGAAGTTAGGAATGGGTAATAATAATTTTAGAGATATTAGGAAAACTAAAATATGCAAGACAAAAATTGGTTGATTTAGGATTTTTGAGTAGGATAGAGTGTATAATATATATTAAAATATTATATAATGAGCTATAAGGAAGATAAATTGAAATTAGTAAGATAAGGGAAATATAATAAAGTAAAATACGATTAGGAAAGAATGGATAGTTATATAAATGTATTAGATATTATTAGATTTAAAATTTGTTTTTATTTATTACGAAATTAAAAATTAAATAATATAGATTATATAAGATAATATTAAAAAATATAGTAAAATATGAAAAGAGGAAATCCATTGCAATTAATTAGACTTCTTAGATGATACGGCCTTTGACTGACTATCATTGATAGAACAAATCCATACAATAGATTTGGGATAATGGAATCATGGGATATTGACCAAATTAATTACTCATCACATCTATGTCCTCCAAGCATAAATAAAAATCCTATCACAAATTCATTGCACAAGGTTGCCCTTAAATGATTATTTTCGGATTCCCATCTGTGTAATTAATCATCGATGCTTATGTCCAAGAGAAATATTATCATATCTAATATAAATCTAAATGCCCTACCTAGAAAAAATATCTAAAAAATTAGATAACATGTTAGTCAAGGACCAATATCTGAACGAGCCCAACTCCTTGAGCTCACGAACACCTACAGAGCCCACAAAATAAAAATCCATCAGCGTTTAATATTACAAAACCACATATATCAAACAATTATTCAAGAAAATATTGCCCTTGATTAGTTAAATAAAGATAATGAAGGATGGATATAGAACATAAACATTGCAAAGTGACCAAAAAAATCTATGACATGACTAAAAACAATCTATAATAGTCCACAATCAAGAACTAACTAAAAAATCTATAGTAAAAATTAAAACTAAATAAACTGCAAAAGAAAAAATCAGAAATAAATAACAAGATTGCATGCTTTGATGCTACATAGTAAATATAACAAAACTATGAATGCAGTTACCCACTTCTAGTTGATTTACAGACCAATTTGACATTCCACAATATGTCATGTCT
>NW_021435245.1:0-688 GCF_001605985.2 Dendrobium catenatum | reverse complement strand
AGGGAGAGAAGAAAGGGTGGAGTTTGAGAGAGGGAGATGATCCTTGGAGGGGGTTTCAAGGAAGTGTGGAGGGAAATTCCATACAGTTACTCTGGTGAGCTTGCACCTTAGTACCATCCGATTCAAGGCTTGTCTTGAGGGAAGTTCTGGGAAGAAGAAGATATCTTTGGTGTCAAAGGACCCGGCTACTCCGCCGCACCGAGGAAGGTGAAAGTGATTTTGTAAGGGCATCTCTACCTAGCTGTGGGGGCTAAATGAGAGACACTGAGTTTAGTGAAATACTCGGAGGGTGCTTCTGAGGAGTGGATATAGGTCAAGATTTGACCGAACAACTATAAATCTAGTGTGTTCTTTCTTTTATAATTTCCACATTTAATTTTCGCATTGTGTTTTCTTTGTGGTGGATTTTGGTTTAATTTTTTTTATTCCCAAAAACTTTTTAAAATATCAATTCATATCTCTCTTAATTAGCCTTGGGCTAGTTCATAAGGGTCTAACATCCCTAACAAACTTTTAAGTATCATTAACATTGGCTGGTGACTGTTGACCTCGTTTTTGGCTCGAGCGTGCTCGGGCACTTTCGACCGAGCTAATCGAACCCGGTCAAGACCGATTTGAGCTCGAATCGACTCGACTCGAGCTAGATCAGGATCGAATGTGTTCGATTAGACTCAGTTATTTTGTTTTA
>NW_021435244.1:0-289 GCF_001605985.2 Dendrobium catenatum | reverse complement strand
ATTTATGGTAGCACTGAGGTGAGCAAGAGAAGAGATCTATGGAATATGTTAGACAATTTTTCCAATCATGAAGACCCTATGGTAATTGGTGGGGATTTCAATTGTCTTTTATGCAAAGAAGACAAAATAGGAGGAAGGCATTTTTCTTATCAACAAGGAGCAAGGGATATGGAAGAATGTTTGTTGAAAAACGATCTTCATGAAGTTAGCTTTATTGGCCCAAGATTTACTTGGTGCAACAACAAAATTGGAGGAGCTAGAATCCTTGAAAGATTGGATAGGTGCTTTG
>NW_021435243.1:0-325 GCF_001605985.2 Dendrobium catenatum | reverse complement strand
TTGACATTTCTGATTAGCTTCCATATGATTCCCATTATGCATCAAAACTGATAGAGACTTCAACATAACTGTAGGAAGCAATTTAGCAGATCTAACAAATCCTTTTGAAACAAAGGAGTGTGACGCTCCAGTATCAAAAAGGATTCTAACGGGTCTATCGCACATAAGGAGTGTCCATAAACATAAACAAGTGCAACATTCATTTACAAAACATGTCATTCATTATTTGTTCATTTCAATTTCATTTATTATCCAATCAATTTCAATTTCAATTTCATAAAAAAAAAATCATTGCAATTAATTAAACTACGCACCTGTAATCACA
>NW_021435242.1:0-232 GCF_001605985.2 Dendrobium catenatum | reverse complement strand
ATGTATTGTGTTTCTGTTTATCATAGCTGGCTAAACAAGAATGCTTTTAAGCATGGGAAGGATAGATCATCACCTGTTTTCTTGGCAGCTAGTGTGTTGGAGTGTACCAATCAAAGTAGTCTTTATTTCAACCTGGAGCAACGGGATACTTTTCAATCATTTGGATTGTGTTTACCCTCTTCTTGGTGTCCCCCACCCCCCTACAGGCTGGTTGAAGATTAATGTGGATGGT
>NW_021435241.1:0-2286 GCF_001605985.2 Dendrobium catenatum | reverse complement strand
GTCCAAGCGAAACAGTCCTTAAACTCGGATAGAAGTTAAATTAGATCCTTAGACTCGTCCTCACTCAACAAAGAACTTATGAAAGTTGGGCGAGGGTCATCCTCTGTTCCAAGGTTAATTTCTTTAAGCTCATCAACCGTTGATTTAATTTCTTCTTCAAATTCAGGGGGTGAATCCCGAATTTGAACTTCATCTGAATCATCTAAGGTCTCCAAACAAAGTCTGTCGAGCGAATCAACGACTTCAATAGGGACACTTTCAGATTCAAGATGGATGGTTATCATCAAGCAATATTCATCATCGTCAAATGAACTAACGGTACCAAAGCCGACACCACTCGTCCAATTTTTATTGAATTTGGAGTTCCAAATACTTTGGTGGTATCTAGCTTGACCCTTAGTCGATTGACTCGGAGCAAAACCTTTAGAGATAAGAGCTTTAACACCAAGAGGAAAGTAGCCGAAAGGTAATTCCATTAATTCATTGAAATCTGCCTCTTCAAGGATTACATCACCTTCATTCCTTGAAGAGGAGGTGCCAGGGAAGAACCTCTGGACTTTCCTTACTTCTCCATCTAAGTTAGGGGAATCCTTAGTTACTAACCCTGAGACTCTGTCAGCGGACAGTGGGGTTAAGGCTAAGGATTTAACTACCCTATTAAGCTTTTCATACATACTCAATTCAGGCTCATCACTTTGAGGTTTAGAATCGTTACCCACCTGGTCACTATCCAAATCTAAAGTGAGATCAAACTTTGGAGGAAGATTGGATTTTTTGTATTCAAAAGCAATTCTGTCACCCCTCTTTCTAGATTCTTCATCGGAACTTGATTCCAGTTCAATGTACATCGGGGTACTCCTTTCAGTTGAAACACGGCCTCGGCCATGTGCTCTTTGGGCCATCCTTCCACCTCTTTGAGGCAAATTATTTGGAGGCCTAAAGACACAATGCTCGACGTCGTTGTTGACCTCATTTTTCGAGGTCAATTTCCCCGGACTCAATTCTAGCACCTAGGTAGACGTCACTTGTAGGACCTCCTTTAGGTGGATACCCACGGACGTAGCATTGACTCAAACCTATCGCTCAACTCGAATTAGAATAAAATTCAATCCAATTCTAATTCAATTTCATATCAACTCGTTTCGAACCCAATGACACCGAATTCAACCCAATCCGAGCCCAAATGAGTCCGAATCAATAACTCAAAGCGCTGCCGGAAGGTTCAAACCACAATTTGAGTTATCAAATGGTCTCCGATTTTGACGAGCTTATACTCGAATCGAACGGCTCGACGAGACGAATCCAGCGAGCCCAAAATCGTTACATTCTGACATCATTAAGACTTTTAAATGTCCAACGATCGGTCCAGCCCACGACCCCATCTAGGCAAATGAAACCAAATTTTCGATTTTCTCTATAGTCCCGAACTCCTCTCGACGCCTTCATTCGCGAATCCACCACCCGAACGGCCCTATCTCCTCTCCAGTTCGCGTGAGACTCAACTCCTGAACTCCTCTCATATTCGCACAGCACTCAGCCCACGATCCCATTCTCTGATTCATGCATGCAAGAACCGTTGCTCATCTCCCTCTGCTCCGTGTGACTCCAAGGCCAGTTTCATAACTCCCTCTCGATCTCCTTTCACACGGCAGTTCTTGAAAACCACCGCACCATCTCCTCTCTATTGGAACAACCCCGTGACTCCCCTCTCACGAGAAGACCCAAGCGAAAATCACTCCGGAGCAATTCGCAAACAACTCCTGCTCGGTTAATCCCTGCAGTTTGCGAAATCAGCCCATGCGCCTCACTCTCTCGCGACACCTCCAGGCCGAACTCCATTCTCGTCTGCCTTTACTGCTCGTGTGAGCAGCAACCTTGGCTGATATCTTCACTCGCCTTAGTCGTTGATCTTCCTCATCCTGGAATTTGCTCGGTCAAAAGCAACAAAGAGTAGGTATACTCTTCCATTTCTTCTTCTTCCCCACTTGTTCTCCATCTCAAAATTATTTCTTCTCCTCCATTGTATATTACTATAATTTCCTAATATGAAATGATTGTTGGATTAATTCAATATCCAAATGATATAACGAAGCCTGCTCATTGAAATATTTGAATACATTGCTGATTTCATCTTTTGAGTTTATAAATATTCTTTTTTTTTTATTCCAATGCTTTCTGTTGGAGAAAATGGTATTTTATAAAAAAAAAAAGGGAAGGAAAATTATTGCCATTCTTTATGAATACTTTATATTGATGAGCTTGTAGATTCATATATTTGAAGGAAAA
>NW_021435240.1:0-239 GCF_001605985.2 Dendrobium catenatum | reverse complement strand
GATAGAGTTTTTAGATTCTGACTCTCTTTCGGGAAACAACAATCCAATGCCTACAGTGAGTGTAGACACCGCTCTAGTTTGCCCGCCTGAGGATATCGAACAGGTGCAACTCCGTGGCGGTAAAGTCTTACCTCCTAGGTTACCCCCTCAGGACAAAGGCAAGTAATCCCCGTTCGAAGATTTAAATCCAGATTCTCCACAACAATAAGAATTTCCTTTAATTCCTCTGGGTTTCGAGC
>NW_021435239.1:0-319 GCF_001605985.2 Dendrobium catenatum | reverse complement strand
TTTAATTGAGTCGATTAGCATGCATCATATTAGCAACTAATTTAAAAATCTTTAAATCTTTAATTACATTAGCTTAAGCATCAAACCCAACATAAGTTTAAGGGACCATTTAGGATCCGCTCTAGATGTCGGTCCCATTCTCAAATACCTTTCTTAAAAATAACGTCCCGGCCACTCTACATAAATTGACCGGACTCATAATTTTAAAGCTCCTAGGTGGTTTAGCTGGCTCCCCAATCCAGGCCGGGGTAAGACCAGATTTGCATTGCACTAGCTAGGTTCGGGTCACTTTTTAGTACCCAATTTAGACCTAGGTTCT
>NW_021435238.1:0-271 GCF_001605985.2 Dendrobium catenatum | reverse complement strand
TAAATTGACACAAAAAATAATAAAATAAATTAATTATTATAAAAAGTAAATAAATTTAATAAAACAAATAAAAACTTTAAATTATAATATTTGGAATTTATTTTGAGAAAATATAATATAAAGTTGCAATTTTATTTTTTACTTTTTTTTATTTTTTTTGCAAAATAACCCCCTCTTGCCTCATCAAATTGAACAATTATTACGTCCTCTGACCGGATGTAGAGCTACGTTCGGCCGCCAATAACATGTTGGCACGTGCTTTTACTCTTTA
>NW_021435237.1:0-201 GCF_001605985.2 Dendrobium catenatum | reverse complement strand
AATTTAATTTAATCAATAAAAACTTAATTTATTTTTTAAAAAATATTGGTGGAAAAGACGTGATAATAAATAAAGTTATATTTAATTTATTTTTAAAATAAAAAATTTAAGAAATAAATAACACTAAATTTATCAAAATTTACTAATCACTTATAATTTAACAAATAACCAAAACATAATTTATTACTTTTTTTCAGAAAC
>NW_021435236.1:0-229 GCF_001605985.2 Dendrobium catenatum | reverse complement strand
AGGATTAAAGGTGCTAGTGGTAGATAAAGCCCTTCGTGACACCATCCAAGTTTAAAACTAATATTATTTTCCTGTAGGTTAGAATTCTTTCTTTCCGTAGGATTAGACGTGCTAGTGGTGGATAATGCTCTTCGTGGTACCATCCTAGTTTAATCCAGTTTTCTTTTAGGTTAGAATTCATCATTTTCATAGGATTAAACATTCTAGTCGTGTACAACGCCTACCATAC
>NW_021435235.1:0-262 GCF_001605985.2 Dendrobium catenatum | reverse complement strand
TGATAAACATAAATCATGATCTAATTAATAAAAAAATTTCATAAACATGCTTTGACTTTTAAAACATTTAATTGGAGAGAAATAAAATTATAACTGAAAGTAAAGAACCATGAGTACGAACCTTTATTCAAAGAATTTGATTTCATCACTCGTACTCCTTACTTCGAGGTCAAAAGATTATCACATATATGAAATAATTTATCATTTATAATCTAACTTAATAATTTCAAACTCATTTCTTCTCTTCTAAACATATCTCGGG
>NW_021435234.1:0-214 GCF_001605985.2 Dendrobium catenatum | reverse complement strand
GATCTATTCAGAAGTGTTCAGGCCCCTCATCCGAAAGAGTAAAAAACAATGTGCTTAACTGTTACTGTATTAACACT
Source organism: Dendrobium catenatum (assembly GCF_001605985.2). NCBI lineage: Eukaryota > Viridiplantae > Streptophyta > Magnoliopsida > Asparagales > Orchidaceae > Dendrobium > Dendrobium catenatum. Next base: position 137 of record NW_021435234.1, on the reverse strand, counting down.
TTATATGCGAGTTTAGGATAAAAATTTGATGAGAAATTAATTATAGAGATTCTACTATAAAGATTCAAAAATCTTATAACTCTCTTTTAATTTGTATGGACATTTAAGATATAAAATTAAAATAACGTTTAAGATAT
>NW_021435233.1:0-232 GCF_001605985.2 Dendrobium catenatum | reverse complement strand
CTCCAAGAAGATTTCTTGAATTTTTCAAATCATTTAAAATTTTTTATGATTTTTAATGATTTATTGGCTCTGTTTTAACTTAGGTTTGACTATTATAAAGATATAATTTTACAATTAGAAACCTCATGAATATTAGTTTTCTTTGATTTTGTATGAGTTGAATGCAATTGAGATTATATATATATATTTAATTATAAATTTTTAAAGTTTATTAGTAAAAATTTTATTTTTT
>NW_021435232.1:0-524 GCF_001605985.2 Dendrobium catenatum | reverse complement strand
TGTACCGACGGGTTGAACCGCCGGCGTTCGCCCGTAAAAGACCGGGAATCAGAGGTTTTATTAATTTTGTTCATGTTGGAGAAATATTAGGATGAGTGACCACTTAGGAAGTTACACTAATAGGATAAAACTATAAGGCCATTAGGCTAAAGTAGATAATGCCTTGATACTTAAGAGTTTGGGTAGTCATAAAATCCTTCCACCACTATTTCCTAATAACACCTCTGATTCCCTGAAATATAAAGCTCACAGCATTCTGATATAAAGTCACTTTTTCTTTAAGTAATCAATTTGAGCCCCATATCGACTCTTCCGCCCAAACCCAAAATGACATCAAATACAAAAATATATAGCAAAAATCAAACTAGATATCCAAACTCTATAAAAAAACTCCAAATCACAAAATAAACCTTACTACCTACCATTACATCTCCCATAAGTAAAACCATATATAAGGAAATAGGTAATAATATGAAAGAAATTTTGAGAGAATCAAAATACTACTCATACATAAAAAAAATGGC
>NW_021435231.1:0-229 GCF_001605985.2 Dendrobium catenatum | reverse complement strand
TGGACGAAAATTTTACAGAGGACGGATCGTCCTGTACAATATTTTATTTCGTCTGGACGGAAATTTTACAGAGGACGGATCGTCCTGTACGATATTTTATTTTCGTCCTGGACGAATAGGACTTAGAAAATTTTTCGAGCAAATTCCTATTCGTTTCATATGCTCTATAGGAGATAACTGTTTGATTGTCCATCCTGTACGATCAATATAAATTTAATATGATCTCCTT
>NW_021435230.1:0-203 GCF_001605985.2 Dendrobium catenatum | reverse complement strand
ATGAGCTGCGAGCCTTCATATGTCCAGTTATCCTATGTCCCCATGAGGTATTTGGTGAGAGCACTCCTGCAAAACTCAACAACAGTCAGATTTAGGAACCCAAACTGGTTTGGGCTCCTTCTTAGGAAAAGTAGAATGCAATGTAGGTAAGGTATGTTTTGAATTTTGCATCTTAGGTCTCCACACCCAATGTGTACTACGGT
>NW_021435229.1:0-371 GCF_001605985.2 Dendrobium catenatum | reverse complement strand
AGTAATTCTTACACATATTGCACTAATGTACTAGGTACTTGCTTTCATACAGTGACTTATATTGTTTTTTTTTTTAGATTTGGTTTTTTGAGCATACAAAGATCCACCCAGTAGTGGATTAATTGGCTCGACCCCGTCTCCTTCAATGGGATGGCAAATTTAAGAGTTAAAGATGTTAATATTTTACTAGAAAACCTTCAGGATTCTCAGGTACTATTCAGATATTCAGTCATTTAAGTTTATTTATATCTAGGATATTTATAAAAAATTTCTTCGAGATATTGACAAATATAGAAGAGGTAACAGATAATGAGAAGACTTTAATTCAAAGTAACTCAACATATTATACAGGAGAGCATTTGCAGGTTGTT
>NW_021435228.1:0-204 GCF_001605985.2 Dendrobium catenatum | reverse complement strand
ACTTATGGATAGTAATTAGGATAATTCAACTAATTTAATTAAATCTCAAACATACAAAAAAATTAATAAAATTAATTAATTAAAATCATTTGATTTAATTAAAATAAAATAAAATTAATCCTTAACCTATGGAATTACTAGGAATCCTCGGCCTACAAGTCTATAAAGTTAGCCCTAAGGAGGGTGAAATAAATCTCATGGCAT
>NW_021435227.1:0-226 GCF_001605985.2 Dendrobium catenatum | reverse complement strand
ATTTGGTATAAGATTATCTATTTTTGCTAGATAAATCTTAATATTTGGGAAGACTAAAAGGTGTTTTGGCAACCACAAAAAGCCTAGATTTTGGGTAGATCTATTGGCGTTCAATTTTGGTAGAACAATATCCAAAAGAATGAGCTAGGAGAAACCTTAGCAGGTTTGAATTCTACCTAAACACAGAAATTGATAAGAAGACTCCTATTTGGGGATGTCTACACTT
>NW_021435226.1:0-428 GCF_001605985.2 Dendrobium catenatum | reverse complement strand
TGCGATCACAGCCGGCAAATCTCCCGTGTTGCTTCCGATCAAACTGTCGTAACTTTCGATCCACAGGTAGGGATGACGTCGGGGGAGGCACAGTCGAACAGCGACGATGAGCTCGAGCAACACAGAGGAGGGGAGAGCTGGAGCAGGCTTGCGGCTTGAAGGAGAGATCAGGATTATGTGTGGAGTTCGGTCGGAGGAGGGATTCAGAAATGAGAGAGAGATCGCGTGCGTGGAAGAAGATCGGGAGAGGAGAAGTCGAGCGTGTGAGAGGGAGGATCGGACGAGCTTCTGCTTCGTTCGCTCGGTACTTATAGGCGTGAATGGGAGTGCGATCGGGGCTGGTGTCGCAGGTTTTCTGGAAGACAACTGCAAACGGCGCCGATTCAGCGGGATTTCGGGGTTTGACAGTCCGAGGTGCTCAGCAGGAT
>NW_021435225.1:0-1320 GCF_001605985.2 Dendrobium catenatum | reverse complement strand
TGATTCAAGTCAGTGGTCAGAAAACCCAGAAAAAGTGTAATGATTGGTTGATGTCATGATAATTGGGTTCAAAGAGATACAACAGAGGGATTGATGTCAGAAATTCTGGTTTTCAGGATATCTGTTGGGATTCAGTTGCTTGGAAATTCAGTAGAGCGGAAATGGAAGGCAGACTGATTTTTAAGTTTAGTGATCAGCTACAGTTGTCTTTTGATCAATCCCGCTTTGCTCCTGAGGATATGATCAAGTTTGGGCAAGGTTTTGAGGATATGGAGGTTATTTTCCAAGATCCTACACCATCTGAGGCTAGGACTTTGGAAAACCAACCTTCATCTAAAAAGGTGTTGGAAATAAACCTGTCCACTAGGGAGATGTCACCTACTCAGGATAGTAGGAAGAGGGTGGCTGAGCTGTCTCCCAAAGCTTTAGCCTCTCGACCTTCTGTCTTTAATAGGTTGACCTTCCCTAAGGTCCTGAAATGAGATGAAAGATAAACAACTTTGACTCCAATGTTGCATAAGCAGAAGTTTGTTAAGAAAGAACCTGAGCCAGTTCAGTCTGTAGTGGTTGCTCCAAGTGTCCTTGGGTCTGAGGGTCCTTTCCAGTTTAGTCAGTTTGAGGAAGGGGGTAGTTCTACTTATCTCCTAACTAGATCCCAGAAAAGGAACAAGTATAGGAGGTATAAAAAGAGAAAGGAAAGGGAAGAAAAGGCTGAGTTAGATGGTGAGATGATGGACCTCTCTCATCTTGCTGAAGGGAGTAGGTTCTTTCCTCTTTCTGTGTCTAGGGGTGAGGAGGATGTTAGAAAGATAGTTGTATCATCCCTTAGACCCCCACTTAGAGTTTCTGAAAGTACTCCTGATCAGATGACAAAGAAGTGGGAGAAGGGAATAAGAAGAAATTTTCAAAGGGTGGCTGATCGAATGCCTACCACCAAAGAGGAAGTGATTAAGGCCAGGAAAAACACAATCACTAGAGATTTTTATAAGTTTCTTCTGAAAGAGGATAGAGATCATAAAGATAGCAAATTGATTATAGAGCCAACCTGAAGAGATAGGCGCAAATTCTCTAGGAAGCCAGCAGTGTCAGCTTTGACAGATGGGTATAGTTCTGTGCCTCGTCAGGAGAGGGAAGCTAGTGAGCAGATTGTCTTGGTTGATTACTCAGCACCACCGCCTGAGGTCCGTGGCAGACCAAAAGTTGATCACCCTGATCGTCGAGTGGTCCCTCGGACTTCCCTTTCTAGTTCTGTTAGATCTGATGTACCCACTAGGTTTAGGAGTTCTCCAAAAGAAGACCGGCCTCCTACTCATGATGAGC
>NW_021435224.1:0-275 GCF_001605985.2 Dendrobium catenatum | reverse complement strand
GCCAGTGTTCGTGGTGCACTACCCTTAGATAGACGCTTTGTGCAAGAGCTGCACACTCTCTATGTGCAGCACAATCTGCTTGGCATGCATCGTTGTTCCATAGTGTCGGTGTCCCACAGAGTACTGACATATAAGGTTCTGTGGAATCCACTGTGGACGATGAGATCATGCCAGTTCCCCGGTACTTTTCCCCTGCTGTAGATAATTTTGTTGAGCGAGGCATTGTCCCTTCGACTTGGTCAGGTAGACAGGCCAAACACCATGCCCGTATTTGG
>NW_021435223.1:0-229 GCF_001605985.2 Dendrobium catenatum | reverse complement strand
TTTCTGATGAATTTTGGATATTGGCCATGCAAGAAGAGTTAAATCAATTTGTAAGAAATAAAGTTTGAGAATTAACCACAAGGCCAAAAGATCAAAGTGTTATTGGAACCAAGTGGGTGTTCAAAAATAAAATGAATGACTCGGGAGTAGTCATTAGAAATAAGTCTAGATTAGTTGCTAAGGGGTATAATTAAATTGAAGGGATTGATTTTGAGGAGACATTTGCCCC
>NW_021435222.1:0-357 GCF_001605985.2 Dendrobium catenatum | reverse complement strand
TACTATTAAAATTATAATACTTAAGAACCTATTAACAAATAATTATTATTTCATACCAAATTACATTACATTAAAAAATGAAAAAAAATCATGATTATATTCAATCATAGCAAGTGTATCTTAAACTATGTGGATGAGCAAGTTAATCAAATTAATTAAATTTTATGATTATAATAATTTTTAAAAAATTTTGAATAATTAAAAAATAATAATCATTTATGTTCAGAGGGTGAGGCAAAAATAAATCACTAAAGGATCGATTATTATGCCACCACATATAATCCTAAGTTTTTAATTCTTTTAATTTTTAGAAATTTTTTCATGTTGTTATTGTTTTTTTGAAAATTATTCATAAAT
>NW_021435221.1:0-654 GCF_001605985.2 Dendrobium catenatum | reverse complement strand
GAAATTTTAGATTTTTAAAGGAACTAGGAGCCTCGAAATTGATAAAATATCAACTATGTGTTACAAGTCCAACATAATATCTCAAACTATTCCTTATCACATATTATTTATAGGATTTTGATGGCTACTTAAAAGGGAGTATAGAGAAAAAACTGTAAAATGTACAATGCTATATAAATCACTAATACAACACAACACACAACCTTGGATACGTGACACCCTTGAAAGAATAAGAGTGAGTGGGGGTTGTATAGTTCTATCTATCTATCTTTGGGCGAGCTATGTAAAGTTGAGTATGCACTAGGAAAGTTCTAAAGTGTGGGCGAGCTTAGTAATGTCATGTAAGAGTTGGAAAGCTTGTTAGCGATGTTCTAAGGAGTATGTGTTTGAATTTTGTAATAACCTTAATTTATACATTATTAAACGTCCATTAATAACTTATAAATGGTCGTTATGAAAAAGCTTACATGCATAGAATGCTTGGTGAGAGCTCTTTAGAGTTATTCTTGCGAGCACAACAAAGCCAAAACAGGAAGCTAAGAAGATAAGAAGGTTAGAAATATGACAGTAATATGTAGCTATATTGAGATGATAGAGACATCTCTTATGTATTATATATATCTCATCATTTACATCAGGTAAGGATATATATTG
>NW_021435220.1:0-230 GCF_001605985.2 Dendrobium catenatum | reverse complement strand
TGGCTGGGCAATCATTAGCGCTAACCGTTAATGATCGGATTAACCATAGCTGTCAGATGGAGGATCGAACGGCTGGGATCAAAGGCGCTCTGATACCGTGGGATCTAATCTGAGCCGTTGATCGAAATCAACGGTTGAGATTTCGTCTTCAACCTCCCGCACGTATCCGAGACAACAAAGCTTCTCTGGCGTGATCTGGATGATCCCGTTGGTAAACTCTGATGAAATTT
>NW_021435219.1:0-222 GCF_001605985.2 Dendrobium catenatum | reverse complement strand
TCGTTGGCCCACCTTCCTGTATATGTCAACTAATCTTCAACCAACATTCGTAAAACCAGCTTTTACTTTCTTCACACATATTATTATCATAGTATTATAATAATAATAGTGATCAACTATTACCCAATTAGATTCCCTTTATAATTCTCAATACTTATATTAATAGTATGCTTAAATAAAAATATTAAATTTTTATAAAATGTAAATCATATAAAATTTAAG
>NW_021435218.1:0-216 GCF_001605985.2 Dendrobium catenatum | reverse complement strand
ATGATAAAAAATCAAATATTCCCTTAACACTTTATATATACTAGTTATTTGATTCAACACTTGTTATGAATCTCCAAAATTTTTTATTTGATTAATTTCATTCAATATTGTCAACTCTAACCTAGTTATTAGTGCATCATACTCATCTACATTGTTCATAAAAGTTTCATACATATGCTAAGAGAAATATATTAAGCATTTTTCTTGAGTGATAAA
>NW_021435217.1:0-345 GCF_001605985.2 Dendrobium catenatum | reverse complement strand
TCTTCTTGCATGGCCAATATCCAAAATTCATCAGAAATTACTTGATCAATATTAGTGGGTTCTATTGTTGAAATAAAGGCTGAATGATTGACTTCCTTATTTAATCCACGCATAGTTCTAACACCCTCACTAGGTTCACCTATAATCAAATCCCTTGGGTGGTTTTTTTAGAAAATCTAAAATCTCTATGCAAAGGGTTTTCTCTTTCCAAATTTTCTTCCACATTTTCTTCTAAATTTAATCTATCAATCTTTTGGGAGTTTTCCTCAATCTCTTCTTCAACAACATTTGGCTCTTCCAAAATTCCATATTCATCAAATACTACATGTGTGGTTTCTTCAATGA
>NW_021435216.1:0-307 GCF_001605985.2 Dendrobium catenatum | reverse complement strand
AGTATTACATTTGGTATTAAGTTTACTTCACACTATTATTTGCATAACCTCTACTCATGTTATCTTTCCTCTCATTTCTAAATTCTAATGCAATGCATCACACTCATAATCGTTGTCATCATCAACAATACCCAGGACATGTCTTAGTGTATCTTTTCTCTCTCTCTTTTTAAATTATTTTTTGTTACTTCAGAAGATGTCTCTACTATTGAACATGTTAATTTCGAATAAAGTATGTTAATGATGCGGACATCCAACCGTCCATGGCCAAGGAGCTGAAGATCAACGGCTGTCATCGTCCCACATT
>NW_021435215.1:0-227 GCF_001605985.2 Dendrobium catenatum | reverse complement strand
GTTTGTTTGGATGCCTGAGAGAGCCTGTTTGACTGCGGGTTACCATGGGATGTGATGATGCAGTATGAACGTTGGTTTGGTGAGCTGAGCGTGGCACGTCTGTGGCGGTTGTTTGAGGAATGCAACTTGGCGAAGGATGGTGAAGAGGCAGAGGTTCTTCGGGAATGGCAGGGGCCCTTATATTCTGATTATTACTAGTAATGTGACTAGTTGATGCAGGTATAAGA
>NW_021435214.1:0-893 GCF_001605985.2 Dendrobium catenatum | reverse complement strand
CTGTTGACCATCGTAACAACACTTGAAATTATGGGATAATATTTCCCATAGAAGGTGCCAAATTATTACGGGCTAGAATATATGTGGCAATAGAGTTAGAAAGTATTCATCTTAGTATTGTATAGATATTTAGCACGAAAGCAGAAGATGGAAGAACATCAGAATTTTAACATGAAAAACCCTGGAAAGGAAAAATATCATGGGGCCACTCCCAGTTGAAAAGGTTTCACTAATGTTTCTTGAGATACAAGAAGTTGACTCGCCTATAAAAGTTTGGATGATCAGATTACAATGAATTAATTATGGATTAAAATCCTATTATAATGTCAGGCAGAGTTCTAGTGTCACTTGGAGATCGAGCAGAATTCAGACATTATTTGAAAGTCGGGCAGAATTCTTACGTCACTTGGGCGAAGTTTCAGTGTTATGCGGAACTCCGGTGTTAGTTGGGTAGAATTTTGGCGTCCTGTGGAAGTCGGGTAGAATTTTTGTATCACTTGGGTGTCAGGCAAATTCTGGTGTTGCTTCAGTGTCGGACATAATTCTGGTGGTAGCCAAGGAGGAGTCTCTTCCCTCCTATCCTTCTCTTCTTCTTCTCTTATTCTTGTTCTTCTTCTCTTATTCTTCTCTTCTTCTTCTTCTTCTTCTTGCTTGTGTCCCCTCTAAAGAGAAATGAGGGGTCTATTTATAAATTTATGCAGTGTCATGGCCCATAAATAGGTGAAAAACCAGGGATAAATGAGGAGTGGTTGGATGGACGGCCGAGATTGAATCCCTTGTTTATGTACAGTTCGTCAGACATTTGAAGGTCTTAATGATGTCGGAATTTGTCGATCTGGGGCTCATTGGATTTGTCTCATCGGACCGCTAGATTTGACTATAAGCACGTTACG
>NW_021435213.1:0-216 GCF_001605985.2 Dendrobium catenatum | reverse complement strand
GTAGGAAATTTTGATTTCCTACGATGTAATTAACTACAAGGGCTTGCACTCGTAGGAGTTTAGAAACCCAGATCTAATTTTTCAAAATAAACTTTTCAAAACCTTCAATTAATTATCTTTGGGAAACTTAAATTTTACGATCATTATCATCGTTTGCAAATGATTAATAATAAGCGATGTTCTCTTTCCCCGGAAAGATATGTCGTTCTATTATCA
>NW_021435212.1:0-3803 GCF_001605985.2 Dendrobium catenatum | reverse complement strand
TCAAAATCTGCGTGGTGAGACATAAATTTTCCCACCAGCTACGTCAGGTCACCTGACCTAATAATTGTTCCTTCAAAGGAGAGCAAATTATCTTTTGGAGATTTATTTATATATGTAAGTAAACATCTTTAAATATTTTACAATATCTGAAATTAAAATAAACAAATATACAATGAGAACCTTAAAATTTACATCCATTTCTAGATATATTCTACCTTGAATCTTTACTTTTATAACATTCTATGTATATTCTATTTTGCTCTTCTTTTGCAATAAATAAAAGGATAACATGAATATAGATATGCATTACATGTGTGAGTGTAGTGCATGCGTATACAATTTAAAAGCTTAATTATGCATTGACAGAAAAGTAATTATGTATGTCATAACATCTAGAGTATTTAAATTAAACAAATACGGCAATGACACCCTACAGACAAATGTACCCATATCATACCAAATACTCTACATCCTAAAATAAGACTAGATATAGTGATCCTCAAAAACATGTTCTAGTGTGTATATAAGTTGTGTAGTTTTGATAGATCATAGGTTTGGTGTTTAAGTTATTTAGATTTGAAATTATCCATACTAAAATTTTGGTGAAATTTTTGTACATGTTAGTCATTCCTAATAATTTTTATAGTTCTAAATATGTTCAAGATTGCTATTGTTTGAATTTCCAGGTGATGAGTCTATTTTGTCCATCGTTCTTATTATAAAAATTATTCTATTCATTGTAAGTATATATCCTCTTATTTCTATTATTGATGATTTTAATTTCTTAGAATTTATCTCTCATGTTATATCTTGATTTTATAAATTTTTGCCATGTAAATTTTGATATATTATAGATTTGATAATTCTAAACAAAATGATATGATTTTATTGTATTTTTATCAATTAGAAATGTATATAAGAATATTTATGTGAAATGAATATAAAGAATATACACTGAAAATAAATTGAAAGTGTTGTACTATAATTTAATAATATAATACTGTAATATAATATATACTGAAATGATTGGTAGGACTGATATGTAATGGAATATTATATTGATATTATTAAAAGAATATTTCGATTGATATCAGATATATGCAATAATAACCCTCAGATGATAACCTCAATATTCACTAATTCACTTATGGAAGTCATAAGGAGATAGAGATTGGTTGGGAGTTATAAAGAGTTGTGGCAACTGATCCACTTAATTCAAGGAGTCATAAGGAGCAATGATTCAGAGTCATAAGTGGTGACTTATTGAGATTTATAAGTACAAGAGCAAGATCGAGATATTCTCTTATGAATATATGAATATTATTATTGATACTAACATTGATATTCATATGGAATATTAATATCGACTATTATTATTGATTATTCTTATTGATACTTATTTTTATTATTGATATTGTGATTGATGATATAATAAATTGAAATGTAATGTGTTAGAGAATGATAATTTGATATAAATAACTGGTACAACTATTGTGACTATTATACATGTGGTCTTGGGACTCTGGGTGCAGTATATATATTGATAGTTTTAATTTAATGATATTTTTCCTATTATTATTTATATTTTAAATGCAATTAATCAGCTATGGATGTCAAATTTATATAACTGTAAATGGTTGATCATTGGTTACTAACTGGAAGAAAAATGAATAGAAAGAGTATAAGTGATGATAAAGACAAAATGAGAAAAAATTTCTTCCACTTCAGATCTTGGGGTGTGACACGACTATGATCCCTTTGACCTTTGATGCATGCTGACTATGGTCCCATTTACCTCTATTGTCCAATACAGTCCCTTTGACCTCATTACCCATCAACTATAATTTGCAAACCACAGTTACCCGACTACGATCCCTCCAATCTCCTTCACCTAACTACCATCCGCCAACCATAATTGTTCACCAACTGTGGTCCCTCTGACCATTATCGCACAACAATAATCTCTCCGAACTCCATTACTCACCAACTATGTTCCCTTTGACTCTGTTGCCTTCCAACTATGATCCTCAAATCATTGTTGTTCGACTAAGATCCTCATACCACCATGATTCACTGACTATAATTGCTCGACTAAGGTCCTACCGACCTCTGTCGCTGACCGACCATAGGCTTCCAATTATTATTGTCCATCTATAGACCCTTCAACCTAAGAAGCCCACATACAATCCCTTAGACTTCCATCGCTTGACTACAATCCACCAACCTCAATCGCCTATCTACGATCCCTTCAACCTCCATCACCTAACTACGGTCCTTCAACCTCAATCACCAAAGTACAGTCCTTCCAACTTCCATCGCCCGTCTAATACAGTCTGACAAAGGTCCTCCTAACATATTTCGCTTGTCGTATATTATCCCTTTAACCTCTACCGCACTTCGACTATGGTCCCCAAACATTTGTTGCCCATTAACTACAGCCCCTTCGACCATCGTCGCCCACTAACTACAGTCCCTCCGACCATAAAAGTATATGAACTATGATTCCTTCGACCACCAATGCCTTCGGACTATGGTGCCTTTGAAATTTGTCATCTAACAATGGTCCCATTGGCCTCGGTCGTCGAACTACATTCCCTCCCACTTCCATCACCCTTGACTATGGTCCCTATAACCCTCGTCACTCGATTACAGTTCCTCCTACCTCAGTCTCCCGACTATAATTCCTCCGACCTCTATCACCCGACTGTGGTCCCTCAGACCTCCGTCGCTCGATTATGGTCTTTCCAACCTCTGTAGGCAGACTACGATCCTTTGAAACTCTGTCGCCTATCAATTACAATCCCTCTCACTACAATCACCCAACTACAGTCCTTTGATATGTGTAGCTAGACAATGATCCTTCAAACTTTCGTTGCCCATCAACTATGGTCCCTCCAACCACCATCGCCTAATTATGGTCCTTCGACCACTATCTCCTTACGAATGTCCTTCTGACCTCCATCACACACAAACTATGGTCCCTCTGACCATTGTTGTATGACTACAGTCCTTCGAACCTTCGTCATATACCAACTACGATCCCTTAGACCCCCTATCACCCAACTATACTCCTTCAACCTCAATCATTTTCCTACTGCAGTCTTTTCGACCTCTATCGCCCGCCAACTACGGTCCCTCCAACCACTGTCTCATGATTATGATCATTCGACCTCAATTTCCTGACTACGGTCCTTCGGATCTTCATTGCCTATTGACTGCGGTCTTTTTCGACCTCTATCTCCCACTAACTATAATCCCTCTGACCACCATCACTTGACTGTGGTCCTTCAATCTCAGTTGCCAAACTACAGTCCTTTTGATCTCCGCCTCCTGCTAACTATGGTCATACCGACCAAACAAACAATCTAATATTCTCTTGAGAATAACTTTAATGTCATTGAATTCTTCCAACTCTAATAATGTAATGTGCTCTATATGATGTATATTTGCTACATTGAACAACATCTTCCCCCAACATTTGAATTCAATGACGATTACTAGTGGAATCATTTTAATTGGGCCAAACCTCATTATTTTTTCATTGTTAAGGATTTTTCACATAAAAAATATAGTGTTTCTTATGATTTATGCACCCCTCTCTCTTTTATCTATGAGTGTATTGAATTTTTGTTCAAAGCTAAGATGCTAAACTCTATATTTTTCTATCGCCGTGAATGTTCGAGCACGTAACAAAAGTATTATTTGATTTGTATAAATTTAACAATAATTATAAAGATAATTTGTTTTGAATTATAAAATCAAATTATAAATATTAAAATATTTATATATAATTGATAGAATAT
>NW_021435211.1:0-229 GCF_001605985.2 Dendrobium catenatum | reverse complement strand
TCCCGACTGACGGGCCCTCTGCCACGAGCTAAGCGGAAGATTTTCTGAATTCTCTGAGTGACGGCTCGAACACCAGCGTCCCTGTGTACCCTAGCTCGGGGTAAAGTAGTGACGACAGGAGGAGCTGTCGCTATACGAACAACATCCTCCTCATCTCCACTATATGTCAGTGGGGAGAAGCGTCCTCCCTGAACTGCTGTAATATCAGTTTTTGCTCCAGGTTCGTCCG
>NW_021435210.1:0-390 GCF_001605985.2 Dendrobium catenatum | reverse complement strand
TTGATGATGTGCAGTGCTATAATGGATCTTGGTCCATAACGCTTTGAATATTTATTACTAGAAATTGCTCATGAACTATCACGACCCAGCCCAAATACTAGAATTAATGAGACGGGAACAAATAGTTGGACGGTTATAACATTTCTTATAAATTTAAAATTGTTTATCATCTATATTCTAAATGAAGCTGAATAGCCATTAACATAAATTTTCATCAAACTATTAATACAATTTTCACTACTTAACATTTACATAAACCATATATTACATGCTTTTATTTGAACGTCGTCTTCTGTGGACGAATTTCTCTTTCATTTATTTTTATTTATCAGGAAACTTATCTGGAAATACTTTGTTTAACAGAGTTTACAACTTAAACTTAATGGATAG
>NW_021435209.1:0-1105 GCF_001605985.2 Dendrobium catenatum | reverse complement strand
AATATCAGATTTGATGTCCAATAAGAAGAAGTTGTAGACCTTAAATAAATATTCTTTCCTTGAAGTTCATCTTATTATTTTACAAAATAAGGGCAAATAAAACTTAATAGAAAAAGATTGTTATATTAGTTTGTAAAAAAAAAACAATTAAAATTTTACTTTTTCTAAAAAAAATCAAATATTTTATTTTAATCGTGTTCTTATTTTAATAAGTAGTGTGTTCTTATTTTAATAAGTAGTGGTTATCTATTTATAGTGACTTTTTCTTCCTCATGCTTTATCTCTCTCCTTGCTCTACATATAGTCTTATCCATTTGTTCGTTTAATATTTCTTTATTATGAATACTTAGAGCACTATTCATGGGGATTTGAGAAAGAAAGAGAAGGGGAAGTTGTCAAAATCCATTATTGGGGTTATTGTGGGAGCTCGATCCCTTAGGGATTTATTCCTAGTGTGGTAGGCTATCATTTTTCTATTTATGAAACCAATGATTCTAATTTTGTAATATGCTTTGATACTTTCTAAATATATTTTTTTTTAGTGAAACAAGATTTCCTTACATTTATGATGAATTTCACTATTGCAATTTCGTCATTGCACCTCTTTTGCATTCATATGAATATTTAGAAATTTTCACAAATATTTATGTGATGTAAAAATTCTAGCAATGTTTCATCCTGTTTACGAGATTCATTATCATGTGTAGGAAGTGTATAATAGTTTTATGAAGATTATTGATCATATTAGTAGATGTATCATATGTGACATATAAGAAAATCACATTTTAAAAGCACTCATATGAAATCTTACAAGTTTTGGAAGTGGTTCAATATGATTCTATTAAAAGAGAAATATAATTGGATATTTACTTTGCATAAAATTGTAGATAGTGTATGCCTTTGGTTAAAGGAAAAAAAGATTAATATATCATAACTAAGGAGTCATTTGGGTGATTGTACTAATTTTATTGATATTAATATTATTACAGGCAAGCAAATGCCTTACATGAGCATAAAGTGAAGTGATTATTATTGACTTATTAATTAATATCATTGTGTTGCTTAATAATCAACATGTATGATAAGTCATAGAGTGATATATGTT
>NW_021435208.1:0-279 GCF_001605985.2 Dendrobium catenatum | reverse complement strand
TCCAAAAATCATTCATATAACATAACTCTCTAAAACAGCCACATAACCATCTATATGTAGGCACAAAAGAGGAATCTAAACAGCCATAAATATTGAATTCCCACAGGAATCCAAGCATCACAGACCACGAAAATGCCCCCATCATTTCACGGGAAACAGTCCAGCCAGGGAACTGAAGATGCAGCCACGGGAACCAAAGAGGCCCGCACATAACCGAGGCGCCAAAAGACACGGAAAGGCCACCCAGCTCGGAAAACCAGCAGTCAACCGGGAAAACCA
>NW_021435207.1:0-326 GCF_001605985.2 Dendrobium catenatum | reverse complement strand
TAAATTGGAGGTAGTTGAACAGATTTGATGGAAAATCACCATAGAAAAATGATATTGAAATGAAATATTTCTTGTACTTCTTTTGTATGTGTTAATTGTTATATTTCAATAGGTGGGTCAACAAATAACCTGATTCCTAACCCGAATCAGACCCATTCGGTAAAACAATCAAGTTCTAACCAATTTAATTGATACGTCAATTCTGGTTGACCTACAAATCAACATTATCCGAAAAGAACTGTATAATTTTTTTTTTTAATTCATTTGCTCGGTGGATTATTAATTATTATTAGACATATTACATTAACTAATATAATTAATAATAA
>NW_021435206.1:0-606 GCF_001605985.2 Dendrobium catenatum | reverse complement strand
GGCCCTTCGAGAGTTGGGGCATGGATATCATTGGGCCAATTGACCCTCCCTCCACGAGAGATCATCGTTTCATATTAGCAGCGACTGATTACTTTTTAAAGTGGGCGAAAGCAATTCCCCTATGCAACGTAACATCACACCATGTCTTAAAATTCTTTCGTGACCATATCGTATATCAATTCGGCGTACCCCGTAGAATCATATCCGATAATGGGATGAGCAGTTGGTGGAAGCTCTGTGGGCTTATCGTACCACTTATAGAACCCCGACCCAATCCACCCTGTTTGTACTAGTGTATGGATATGAGGCCGTTCTACCCTTGGAAATACAAATCCCTTCGCTCAGGATTGTAGTTCAGAATCAGATTACAAATGAACAAAATGCAAAACTACGGTTAGAAGAACTCGAAGGCCTTAAAGAGCGACATCTCCAAGCTCAACAAAGTTTAGAGTTATATAAGTCCCGTATGATTCAAGCCCATGATAAGCTAGTGCGACCTACGACCTTCCAAGCGGGAGACTTGGTGTTGGTCCTTCGGAGGCCTATCTTAGCCCATCGAAAGTTGGGAGACAAATTTGAACCCACTTGGGAAGGACCCTTCGTCAT
>NW_021435205.1:0-332 GCF_001605985.2 Dendrobium catenatum | reverse complement strand
TCAATGGTCAATGAGTCTATGCAATGCGGAAATCCAGTCAATAAAATCAAGTCTACGCAGCGGAAATCAAATCAGTAGTGAATGTAGTACAGAAATCATCGATAAATCAATACGTCTCAGCAATCAAATCAACAAGTGCTCCTAGTCAATGTCCAATCACGTAGAAGTGTCTATCAATCTATACTATCTATACTATCAGGTCAATCAACCAAGTCGTCTAATCAATTCATCGAACCTATATCATCTATTCAATCAATATAAATCTATATCATCCGTCGAATCAATAAAGAAATCTATAAAGCTCAAAATCAATGCCTCAATCAAATCTCTAC
>NW_021435204.1:0-254 GCF_001605985.2 Dendrobium catenatum | reverse complement strand
TTTTATTATTGTCTTATTTTGAGAGAGAGCTTAGAGGATAAAAAGAAGAGCTTTGGGAAAGAACATAGTGTGACATTCTTGTGAGAGGGAGTTGTGAGGGATTCACAAAGTTTAATCAAAGTAAGGTTTCTATTATCTTCATCAAGTTGCTTTCTTTAGCATCAAATTTAGGTTTTTTGCTTACTCTAGGAGAGAATAAAGGGATTTAAGTTCTTTTCTTACTCCATGAATGAGTAAAAGGATTCGGGTTCTCT
>NW_021435203.1:0-476 GCF_001605985.2 Dendrobium catenatum | reverse complement strand
AGGAGGGGGGATGTGGTGGATCTATTGGGTGGGGGAGTTGGGTAGGAAGCCGGCGGGTGTAGGGAAGATGGGGGAGGTGGCCGGATATAAGGGGAAAGGAGAAGATGAGCCCCGAGTCTCGTACTCTTCCAAAGATCGACGAGTATTGCAATCACCCTCACTTAGGGTGCTCTCTCTTCTCTCAAAGCTCATGATAATGAAGAAGACAAAAGCTTAAAATTTTATTCATCTAATCATCATTCCAAATACAATAGAAGGGGCTTTATATATAGGCTTCAACATGACAAAAGAAAAAAAAGGATTAGAATGCCCATAGGGCTACAATAGCAAACTAACTACCTACAACAACAATAACAACATCAAGCCTTTATCCCACTACGTGGGGTCGGCCACATGAATTCTTTTTCTCCACTGTGTCCTATTAAAAGTCAAATTCTCGTTAAATCTAATAAAGAAAGGTCATTCCTAATATTTTC
>NW_021435202.1:0-294 GCF_001605985.2 Dendrobium catenatum | reverse complement strand
CAAAATTAAATGGATCCAGTCTTTAAGAAAGGAAACGACATGCCTTGGCCAGTCATTTGAAGCGCAAACGACTTGGGCGGACGACCCAACCCATCACCCAACTCCTGACCCGCGACCGATCCATCGCTCCCGCACCGCGATCAAACCCATCCATTTGAGCCCAGGACTCAACTCACCCCACTTACGCCTAAACGCAAATTCTCAACTAGCTAGACCCTCTGCCATATGAATTTGCCCCGTCATAGTCAGTCATTGGTTTACCAAACAACATGCATCATTTTTAATTTTTATTTT
>NW_021435201.1:0-667 GCF_001605985.2 Dendrobium catenatum | reverse complement strand
CCTTCATTAAGCCCGCCAAAGCTAGAAGCATAGGGCCGAAGGTATAAAAACCACCTGACAAGTCACTAAAGACAAATCAGGTAATTCTCCACCAATGTCCGCAGCACAAAGTATAGGGCAAAAGAAGTCAGTATCTCAACTATCTATTGATACATCCAAGAGATCTATGGAGAAAGAAAGCCTTAGTGTGACATCTAGAATAAAAATCTAGAGATCCACAAGAAAAAACAGCTTACAACAAACGTGATTCGCTCTAAACGCGTACCACATTTGTTTGGGGGCATTTGTTGACCTCTGAACAATACCCAAAGGGAACAAAAAACGAAATCATCCCTCGTACCTGTCGAAGGATCCCCGAAATCCTGCGAACTGCTCTGATCTACAATCAAATCCCCAAAATCCCGTCGAAATCCTTGCTGGAGCCACTGGACTCGCATCTCTTCCCGCAAATCCCGCTGTGCTCGCGTCTCATCCCGGGATTTTTGCATGAAACCTGCGACAACTCCTCGATCGAGCGCCCAAATCTCCTTTAAATACCAACCCAACCCCATGGCTTTCGGCTGCTCTGACGCTGCTCTCCTCCTTCCACGAATTCCACGACCGAACTCTGCTCCTCCGATCCCTCCTCTTCTCCGTTCCAACAACCCGACCTCCCTCTCCACCTTCC
>NW_021435200.1:0-2931 GCF_001605985.2 Dendrobium catenatum | reverse complement strand
TAACTGGCACATCAACAAAAGAGTTATGAACCAAACCTGCATTTATAACAGGGGACGAATTGGAGGGGGCAGTAGACTTAGAGGTCGAATTAGCATAACCCTCACACACAACCCCACCCAAAATATCAGTAGCAGGAACAGACCCATTCGGGCATTCCACAACTACAGGAGGCATTGAAATACCAGCCAAGACGCCCGGGGCATACATCAGTGACAACATGGGACCAGAATTAATGGCACAACCAAGATGACCATCAGCACTATTATATGCCTGAGGGTTCCCAGCCACAACCTTCACGGAGGACACATTAGCACCAGCCTCATCAACAGGATTCAAACCATTCATCGAATTAACAGGCAAATGAGCAACATAAATAGGATCCAGAGAACCCAAATCAATAACAGGTGGAACAAAAGGTAAGGCATCAGGGGACAAAACAGTAGCAGCATCGACAGGAATACCAACATCACCACCCGAAATCGGCACAACAATCTCGGTCAAAATAGCCACATTCTAAATAGATTGGGGGACTAAATTAGCGGACAGGTTAAGAGCATCATTAGAACCAGCATTAATCACATTCATTCCAGATATCGCACGGTGCAGCCACAGTTTTAGGCACATTTTTAAGATGAGGATGCAAAATACATCAGTCATCCTTCAAATGGCCTAACGAGTTACAGTGCAAATAGAAATGGGGGATATCATTAAAAATAACGGATTGAACGTATCCCGTATTAGTAGAACCTACCCAGATCTTATCAGGGAACTTTTTGGTGACATCCAATTCAAATAGAATGCAAGCAACCGAAGGACGGGAACCCGAAGCCGTAGCTGTGTCCGATTTCAACGTACGACCAAAGAGAGAGCTTAACCCAAAGAGAATCCTAGGAGAGAAGAGATGGGGTCTAAGATGGGGAAACAAAACCCATATAGGAACAATCGAGGAATCAACCTCAACATTCAAATTAGGGGACCATTTCACCACTTTCATATAGCAATTATTCACGAAATAGAAATGGTGAGAGAAGATCCGACAATAATCGAAGTCATTCAGGAGCAACCGTGACCGAACACTTGCCTATAAGTTTCAAATTAAAAAAAAAAATTTCGAATTGCATCTAAGATGGCCGCTTTCCAGGCAACCGACCCACCAAAGAAAATTCGAAAGGAGCAGCAAGAGAACAAACTTCTTCCTCAGAAATCAACAACGTCGGTAACCCACGGTGAGACGAAATACGCAAATCTAAAAAAGGAACCGAAGACGAAAAAGCCCCAGACAAAGCTTCCTTAAACGAAAGAGCCACCATTCAAAAAACCGCGGTCGCGAAGCCGATTCGCCATAAAGACCCACAAAGGAAAAAAAACGAGGAAAACTAGAGAGAAGAAGCTTCCCTGAGGCTGTAGGCATCCTCGCAGCGAAAGGCGGAGAAGGGCGAAAACCCTAGCAGAGCGAAGCGACCAGACATTTCTCAAAATTGTAGCTCAGCTTTCATCTCCATCAAGAATTCTTCTAATTTAATTGTTGGTATCTTTTGGCAGGCCGTCAATGAGGGAAATGAAGCAACAAAATAATATATAATGATTTGATTTCTTTTGGATGTATTTGCTTCCTTATGTATCTTTCTTCTCCATTGTCAAATAGCTTGAGCTTTGTTATTCATTGATGCAAGAAGCTGGTTCTCATCTAGTGATAATGTAGTTGGCCTTGAAGTTTACCAAAATTTATTTTGCTTTCAATTTGAGTAAGTTGAGAAATTACGCATGGATTATGAATAAAATTAAATGTATTCTTTTTGGTATCCCTATTTGGGTTATATGATTCAATTGAAGGGCCTTGTTTTTGTTAGCTAGATGGCAATCATACCACTTTTCCTACAACAAGGTTTGGAACAAAATTTAGGCTTCCAATGTTTGTTTTTACTCATCTCTTCTGAAAAATTGAAATGGGCAATGCGCTTTTGTCTCTCTTTTATTTTTTTTATGCAATTCTTCCCATACACAAGGCAAATCAGTCCAAGAGCCAGTGGTAATTGAAACAAATGCAGTTTTAAGGTGTTAGATGATGCGAGAAAAAAGTACAGTTAAACGAAAGTTAACAAGCAGCTTATTTGAATCTTTACTTATGGTGTAAAATTTATTTCCTAGTTATAAATTTTTTAAAATATTAATTTGTAGGGAAGCATATTTTTATTTGTAATTTCAACCAATGCTTAAAATTGTGTAAATAAGCCTCGATGCGTTTTTTGATGAAATCAAGAATTCTGTACTTTTTATTTTATTTGAACAATAATATATTTTGTTTTCTATTTTATTTTATTTTCTTTTTTTTAGCTATCCAATGATGGGAAAGCATCCAATGATCATGGTAGGTAGTGCATATGACTTGGTAGACCTTTGGTTTGCTGGCTCGATTGGTCCCTGGCCGCTGGTGGTTCTCGGGTTGGCTGTTTTGGAGCATTCGGTATTGAGCTTGTTCCCTAAGTTGCTTGAGCTGAAGTTTAGTAGCTCATTAATATCCAAAAAGGTACATCATTATGAAGTTTACTTTTGGAGTGGCCTTGTCCCTTCCCCTTCCCATTTTCTTCTTGTGTCTTGGGATTCCGTGGCTTGTATTTAATGGGGGCTGAATTCTATGTTTTGAATTCAATGGAAAGCTATTAATTTTCCTTTGGAAATTCAGCCAGTCTTTGTGCTGTTTTTTCCCAATGCTTTGTTGCTTTGGGATTCTGGCGGGTTGATTGCTTTGGTGCCGTGAGTTGCCAATGTTTCCTAAATCTATTCCTTCAGAATTAATAATGGGCTGATTTCCGAAATGGAATGCTTTTTCCCGTTACTGTGCTGCTTTGAAAATTCCGCCTGTTTGCTGGTGCCTTGGTTCCGTGAGCTGCTAGGTTGATTTTCCGAAAAGGGCTTTTGGAAATCCTATG
>NW_021435199.1:0-251 GCF_001605985.2 Dendrobium catenatum | reverse complement strand
AACATCATTTCCATTTAGGCTTAATATGCAGCTAGTAAGAAAAAATTTTACACAGTATCCTTTATCATATAGCTAGCATATACTTAACAAATTATGCTTTAAGCCTTCTACCAATTACACATTTTCAATGAAAAATTTTTTAAGATTTCCAATCATACCTGACCCAACCACCTTCCTTGTTGAATGTTTGTTAGGGATGTTAAGCCCTATAGAACTAGCCCAAGCTAACCAAGAGGGCGGGGGGGGGGGGG
>NW_021435197.1:0-339 GCF_001605985.2 Dendrobium catenatum | reverse complement strand
CAAAAGGACCTAGTTAGAGGTGTCCCCAAACTTAATTTTTCAAAAGACCACCTTTGTGATGCCTGTCAACTAGGAAAGCAAGTTCACTCTACTTTTCACCCCATTAACTTTGATTCAGAAAAAGCTAGGTTGTGATATTTTGACCATCCATAGTGATCATGGGGGAGAGTTTGAAAATGAAATATTTGGAGATTTTTATGAGGACAAGGGGGATTAGCCACAATTTTTCAGCCCCTAAGACCCCTCAGCAGAATGGGATAGCTGAAAGGAAGAACTGGACCTTGGTGGAAGCCGCTAGAGCTATGCTTACTGAGTATTCACTTCCAAAATACTTTTGGG
>NW_021435196.1:0-448 GCF_001605985.2 Dendrobium catenatum | reverse complement strand
TTCATAAATTATTGAAAAGCATTTGTTGATTAGTGTTATTTTCTTCTTTTTTTTTTCTTTTCGTGCTAGTTTTTATTCTAGTTGTTTGATTTTATTTTAACTTTGGTTTTCTATATGATGATTTTTTTTTTCGAGCTTTTAGATTTTGGAGATTTAAAGCCAATGACTAGCATCTCTAAATCAGTTAAAGAGAGAAATACCATTAATGGTTTCCCTTCTTCTAATCTCTTTTAGTGGTATAATTTTTGTTTTCTAAACAAAGGTCTATCATCCTTTGGGTAAGTGAGAGAAGTGAGAGAAAGAAGTGAGAGAAGCTCTGGGAAAAAGATTGTTTTCTTACGGGAATTCAAATTTTTTCAGTTCGCGGGATTTTCGGGGTTTGATGGCGGCGGAATTTCGCCGCCGTCCTCTGCCTAGTGAAACCGTGGATAATCGACGTTCTATAACG
>NW_021435195.1:0-459 GCF_001605985.2 Dendrobium catenatum | reverse complement strand
AGAGTCGACAAGGTTCAAGCTTTAAATGGAAATAACCCCTAACACCCCGATGATGGCCGTGTTGAATGTTTATCTCAACCGGAGGGGTTCACAAATATTTTCAAAAAATGCCATCCAAGCTCCACTCAAACATCCAAAATCCTAGAGTTCATCCAAAGTCTAAATTCCCAAAATCCTAAAATCCAAATATTTAAAAATGAAACTATCCATCTCAACGCTTAAAGCAAAATCCATCCACGCTCCGCAACAGTTTGCCAAGGTGGACAAATTTAAAATTACTTCAGCTCACAAAGAGCCAAATGCCTAGTCGAAAATATTACTAGGATCCATTCTCAAACAGACTCCTACCGATAAGGACGTGGTACGTGTCCTCTGACCGGCGGTCTGCTGCCAAATGGAACCGCAGGATAAACGATTATGACGCGGGGCCCTCTGAACCGAGTGGTTTTGCCGCCAAAT
>NW_021435194.1:0-259 GCF_001605985.2 Dendrobium catenatum | reverse complement strand
GTATGAAACATATGGCAATGACGATTGAAGTTAGATGTTTCTAGAAGAAATTTGAAAGTGTGAAAATCCTTTGGCACCTCCCCTTATTTTTGAAACTCAATATATTGAGCTCACGTTCAACATAAAGGTTAACAAAATTTTGGAGGGGAGATTCTAAAAAGTAGGCTCGACTCTTTCATCCCGACAAACTGTTTGGGAATGAAATGTCAAAGCTCAACTTTTCCAAAAGGATTCATCTTTTGAATTGGACTTAAAAAAA
>NW_021435193.1:0-220 GCF_001605985.2 Dendrobium catenatum | reverse complement strand
AAATACAAGTCTTTTCTCTAATTTTTCTGCAGTTTTTTTCTGCTTTCCTACTGTTTTTGGCTGTTTTTCTGCTGTGGACAGCAGTTTTACATTGGAGCTACTTGGTTTTGGTGAAAAACACTTGGAAATCCAAGTGTTTCCTATCAAATTGGTATCAGAGCAAGTCTTGGGACCGTTTGTGGGTTGTTTTGGGCAAATTTCAGCGGCTGTTTTTTGTCCG
>NW_021435192.1:0-277 GCF_001605985.2 Dendrobium catenatum | reverse complement strand
ACTTTGTAGAAACAATAGTTTCCATGAACAAAGTGCAGCATGACATGTTAATTCCTAGAGCGTGCCACATGGGAAGTTAATTTTAATTTGTGCAAAGTATTGCTAAGCAGCTTCCAGCTACATAATCTTTTGTTTTATCACTTTTCATTCATAACGCTTCCACATTAATTGTATCTACCAACCTTATTAGTTCATCCCTAAACTCTTTTACACATACCAAAATTATATTACTCAATTTCTTAATATCTTATCTTCAAAAAGTTTTTCTCACTTAATC
>NW_021435191.1:0-406 GCF_001605985.2 Dendrobium catenatum | reverse complement strand
TCACAAAATAAATAACATAAAAACAAAAAAAAAAAAATTGAAATTTGAATGAAGCAAATTTTAAAATGGATTAAAATAAATTTTATTCTAGAGATTGTATATATTATCCTTGATAGATCTTCTCCCTCATAGGCTAGATGGTTTGCCAAAACCCACAATTGGGAAGGTGCCTAACAAAGGAAAGAATATTCAATAAAATACTATACAAACTCTTGACAGTCTTAGCTTACTTCTTAAAAGTGTTAGAATTTCTATGTTAGCTTTAAAATTTAATTTAATTGATGTAAAAAAAGTTTTAAGGATCCCTCATGAGATTCCAATCAGGTTCCAGGCTAAATAAAAATTGACATGCAAGTTCACCAAAAACTTATAAAAGCATGTAATCCTATATCGCAATCAACATAAA
>NW_021435190.1:0-206 GCF_001605985.2 Dendrobium catenatum | reverse complement strand
TTCGTCGAACGTTTGGTTCGCTTGCAGCCCTAGTGATGCACAAGATTGTGCAAATTATAGAGGAATTAAGTTAATGTGTCATACTTTAAAACTATGGGAACGAGTTATGGAGCATAGATTGCGGCGTGATACTAATATTTCTCAAAATCAATTTGGATTCATGCCGGGTAGTCGACTATGGAAGCCATACATTTATTAAGAGGTTT
>NW_021435189.1:0-324 GCF_001605985.2 Dendrobium catenatum | reverse complement strand
CCCTTTTGGGTGGTCATTTGATGTTGTAGCCTCGAGGGCAATTTAGTCTTTGCTTCTTTTCTTTTTGATGAGACCTATATATATAGGTCATTTCTATTGTATTTGGGATAATGATTAATATGAAATTTCAGCTTTTTGTTTTGGATCTCTTTGTGAGTTCTAGAGTGAGTGGTGAAGCCTGGGAGAGGCTCAATCGAAGTACCCAACAGCCCTCTTTTTGAGAGCTCTTGGTTCCTATCATTTTCCTCCACTTCTTCCCTTCTCCCCTTGCCACTGGCTCCCCCAAACCGGCCACCAACCTGCCCCCTTCCCCTTTCCGTTAAC
>NW_021435188.1:0-491 GCF_001605985.2 Dendrobium catenatum | reverse complement strand
GCCATTAGCTCCCTCTCATATACTGACTTCAATCTAGCCCTGGCTGATAGTACTTGACTGAGGTAAGCTATTGGCCGGTGGTTCTGCATTAATATTGCCCCCAGCGCATACCCTGAAGCATCTGTCTCTACCACAAAGACTTGGCTGAAATCAGGAGGTGCTAGTACTGGAACTGTAGTCATGGCTACCTTCAGTTTCTCAAATGCCCGCGTTGCTTCTTCACCCCAAGAAAATCCATCCTTCTTCAGTTGCTCTGTCAATGGCCATGCGATAGCACTATATCCCTTCACAAATCTCCTGTAATATCCAATCAACCCTAAGAACCCCCTTAACTCCTTTAGGTTTTTAGGCATGGGCCATTTCTGCATTTCTTCTATTTTATTCTGATCCGCTGCTACTCCTTCTTGGGACACCACGTGTCCTAAGTACTCTACACTGGTCTGGGCAAAGCTGTATTTCTTCAGGTTGGCTTGTAACTGGTGTTCCTGCAA
>NW_021435187.1:0-257 GCF_001605985.2 Dendrobium catenatum | reverse complement strand
AATTGGGCTTAGGCCCCAAATTTCCCCAAAAAAAAAAAAGTTATGACCCATTCAAAGGAAGTAAATTTCTTATTTTAAAAAGTATTTAATTAATAAAATTAGAAAAAAAAACTTATTTTATTTTCTTAATCTCAAGTATAGCACGCACAATAGTATACTTAAAATTTTTTTTTCTACAAATTATTACCAATGTAGTAATTTTCACAAGAAGAGACGATCATTTTTTTTTTCCAATGGGTTTTTATTATATCATTTGC
>NW_021435186.1:0-256 GCF_001605985.2 Dendrobium catenatum | reverse complement strand
AGGAAATCTTGTTAATTAAGGAAAATGGCGTCTCTACGCTCTGCTGCCGCCTTCCATTCACATCAAATTATTCCTTAACTTATCTTGTTCATAATCCTGCGATTAAAAAAAAAAATAGAGCTTAAGGTCGGTTCCTTGGCCAGTGTTATTATGGAAAGTTAAAACAATTTAAATATAGCAGATTAGCAGTGTAGCAGCAGAATCATAATCGTAGCAGTCTAGAAACCTCTGCATCGAAGTTTCTCGCTTCCCGAAG
>NW_021435185.1:0-1653 GCF_001605985.2 Dendrobium catenatum | reverse complement strand
AAAACAATTATTATTTGTAGGATTTCAAGTTCTAAGAGTCTCTTAAACTCCCCCTGAATTGATGAACTCATGAAAATAAGGAGGCATTTGAATTGCTTAAAAAAAAATTGTTTTTCCAAATTTTTTATACAACACAAAACAACACAAAAGATAAAACAAAGAAAACAATCGAATACTATGAAAACACACATACAAAAATTAAACACTATGAAAACATACACAACACGAAAACATACGCAACAAACATTTTCTCCCCCTTTTTGACAACATCAAAAAGTGAAGAAGAAAAGAATGTTAGAAATGTTAGCAAAAGTATGAAATTCATTTGATATTTTAATCTTGAAAGTGATTGAAATAAGGTATGCAAATAAAATCAAAACATTAGAAAAACATAAGATTTCATATAATTTAAGAAGTGATATAACATAGAGAATAAAATGAATTTATCAAAGGCATGTGTCAATTTAGACATGAATATAAAGAAAATCATTGCACTAAGGATGAATAAAAAATTTTATATTTCAAATTTAAATATATATTATAAATGAACATTAGATCAATTTGAATTAAGAGATTAAAAGAGTATGGAAAGAATTAATTACCACATGTGGCGCTTTACGCATCTTTTTCAAGTTTTATGGCACATTTTCATGCATCTTTTTCAAATTTTTTTTCTAGCACATTTTTTGTGCATCTTTTACTTTGGGCTTATTTTGTGCCTCTTTCTATCATTGCAATTTTTTTGCACATTTCTTTTAATTTTTGTATATTTGTTTAATTTTCAAGAGTAATTGAATTCTTTCTAAAATCAATAATCTAAAATTTCAAATTTTTCTAAGCGCATAAATACTAATTGAAAAGAGAAATACAAAATAAAAAAATATCTAAATTGCAATAATAATATTAAAGATAATGTAGTCTAAATAAGAGACATGGAATTGAAAATTCTAATAATATCAAGTTATAAGCATCTCTTAAACTTAGAAAAATTATATTTTCTAATGAAATTAATTTTAATTTATAAATTTAAATAAAGCACTATTAAGATAAAAATAAAAAAGTAATGTCATAAAGTCAAACACACATTTCTAAAACATTAATCAACAAAACATTTAAAACATATATTGATATCAGATAAGGCTATTACAATTTGAAGTTTAAGATATCAATAGTAACACAACTAAGACAAGAACAAAATAACAAACTAAAGAAAACCACTAACACATGAACTACAATAAAATATAGAACAAACACTGAACAAACCCTAAACAAATTATTCTGATGGACCCTGATCTAGAGGAGGAGGTGGTGCTGCACCAAAGAAGTTGAAGTAACTACTGATCATGAACATGTTGGAATTAATGGCATTTATTTATTCACGCATAAATCCCAAATCCTGATTGTGCTGAAAATCTTGCTGTTGCAAGTGAGTTTCAATTTGATCAAACCTTTGATCAAAATGAACCTCTAAATTTTTAAATATTTGAACCAAATCCTGATAATTTGGTTCAGCAGCATGTGAAGGTCCAGCTTCTTCTTCTGTTTCACTCAGAACTACATGAGTTCTGCTGGGCTCATCCTTATTGAAGATAACCCTAAAGGATGCGTCATTATAGTAGAGAGGTTCTTCAAAATCTTGTTCAGGATGAATTA
>NW_021435184.1:0-216 GCF_001605985.2 Dendrobium catenatum | reverse complement strand
TATAGCATATACAAAGTCTCAAAATAAACTTTTTTTCGATAATTAAGGCAAACTCACTCATACACATCACATAAGTAAGATTCAAACCCAAGACCTCTTAGTTGTTAGACAAAACTCCCAACCAATAGACCCAGATAAGTTGTGTCAAAGCCTCAAACTTAATAAACTTTTTTTTTTTTAGACATTTAGGCCAATTAAGGCAAATGGACACATACA
>NW_021435183.1:0-230 GCF_001605985.2 Dendrobium catenatum | reverse complement strand
TTAGTTATGCCCATCAGCTGTTTTGGGTGCTACGGAACATCGTACCAACAAGGCCTGGCCCATTAATTATTTTGTCCAAAAAAAAAAGAATGTGGGCCTTTTTTTAATACTCGGCCTTCTATTGAATACTAAATTAAAAGATGATTCTTTATCTCTTGTTTGATTTTCAATCAAGAAAAAAGTAATTAAATAAAATTTTTTTTTTGGGACATTTAGGCCATTTAAGGCAA
>NW_021435182.1:0-275 GCF_001605985.2 Dendrobium catenatum | reverse complement strand
GTAAACATGTTCTTCTCTTTCAGTCATTTCTTCTTTAAAAACTTACCTGAAACATTTAAACTCGTGGGTTGAGTTTACTAAGTAAACTCAGTGGGTATTTAATTAAAACAATCAATATGCATATAAATATGTGGATTATATCCTTTCTTCATCTTATTTCTTTCATTTCATTGATTTATACTTCTTCAGATATCTTCATTTAAAATAATTGTTACCTTTAATATTTCATTTATATTGCCTTTTCTCATCTGTTTTGCACAGGAGCACCGTCTCAA
>NW_021435181.1:0-1041 GCF_001605985.2 Dendrobium catenatum | reverse complement strand
TGATCAATCCCTTTTTTTTTACAAAAATTTTCAAATATTTTATTTTCAAATTCTCCTCCATGATCACTTTGTAAAGAAATTATTTCACATCCTAGTTTTCTTTGAATCCAAGTTGAAAAATTTCTGAATTCCTCAAATGATTCACTTTTATGAAAAAGAAATCTAACCCAGGTGAATCTTGAGAAATCATCCACTATAACAAATCCGTATACCTTCCCTCCTAGACTTACAGTTCCTACTGGTCCAAAAAGATCCATGTGAAGAATTTCCAAAGGTTTACTGGACCTAAGATCCTTATTGGACTTAAAAGAGTACTTCACTTGTTTTTCTAATTGACATGCATCACAGAGGTTGTTCTTAGTAAAGTCTAGTTTTGGTATACCTCTCACTAAGTTCTTTTGGGTAATTCTCCTAAGGTTTTTCATACTAGAATGACAAAGTCTCCTATGTCAAAGCCATGATTCATCAGAAACAGTTTTTAAACAAAAAGTAGTAGGAGATAGAATAGAATTCAAATCTAGCATGTAAACATTGTTAACCCTTTTTCCATTTAAGACTTCTTTTCCATTTAGGCTTAATATGCAGCTAGTAGGTAAAAATTTCACATTATAGCCCTTATCACATAGCTGACTTATACTTAACAGATTATGTTTTAAGCCTTCAATCAATAACACATTGTCTATGAAAAAATTTTTGAAATTTCCAATCATACCTAATCCAACCACTTTCTTTGTGGTATTATCTCCAAGTGTAACATTGCCTCCATTTCTGGCTTTCAGCATTATGAATTGAGCAGTATCTCCAGTCATATGCTTTGAACATCTGTTATCTAGGTACCATATGCTCCCACGAGGTCTTGTATGAGAGCAATCCTGCAAAATTCTCAAATGTTAGACCTGGGAACCCAAACAAGTTTGGGTTCACCTTTAAGAAATTTATAATCAGATGCATGTATGATATGTCTAAGTTTATGCATCTTAGTTCTCCACACCAAATTAGATTTTATCTTCAAAGTACAGGTGTGTGCTATATGTCCCAAAA
>NW_021435180.1:0-538 GCF_001605985.2 Dendrobium catenatum | reverse complement strand
ACAGTTTTTTCCCTATTACTTAATTATCTATTAGGCTGTCCCCTTTTTAAAAAATTGTACTAAATATTGTTCTGCTTTCATAGCCCTTCCTATATTTGGATGTTTCGGATGTCTGCTTTTTATATTTTAACGGTTTGCCCTTTTCCCTTAAATTTTTTTTTGAACGATCTCATGAAAGGTTTATTGTGATTTAAAAACAAAAATTTGGACATTTCATTTGCTAGCCTGTCAGTCCTAACCTCTAAATTTGATGGATAACCCTTCATATCTTATTCTGATGATAGAATGATAACTTTTTTGTATTAGTTATGTATGAAGATTTGTACCACAATAGATAAAAGAACTTTTGTGTCAAAAATCAAAAAGGCAAAAAATTTAAGGGGCATAACAATATTCCATTATAAAGAAAAATATTACAAAATTCCTATCTTCCCTCTAATTGAAGAAGGCGTGTTTACAAAATATAGATTTTTAGCTTGCCTTCTATATAGGGTTGCAAACGAACCGAGCCGAGCCGAGTATGTGAGTGTTCATGTTT
>NW_021435179.1:0-711 GCF_001605985.2 Dendrobium catenatum | reverse complement strand
CTCATTGAAACTTATTAACTCATGTATTCCAATGATAATGCATTGACGAAATTTTATGATATAAAGGAAGTGTATGTTTTGAAGGGTGTTGGAGAGTGAGTACTTTAAGTAATCATTAGGAAGTAAAGTTTGTTTGGTTTAAAGGTGGAAGTATATATTAAAAATATTTTTTTTTGAGTTTGGAAGAGTGAAAATTAAAAGTTAGACTGTTAATAAGTAAAAGTGTGTGATGATAGAAAAGTATATATATATAATTTGAAAGATAAGACTTGTGTATTGAAAGATGAAAATTATATGTGTTTTTAAAAATGTGAAATTTTGTGAGTGTAAAGAGAGGTGTATATTTTGAAGGATGATTTGTGAATGTAAGTACTAAGAGTGTAGTGTGTGATCTTTGAATAGTAGAGTGTATATTTTTGAAAGATGAAATGTATATTTTGGAGAAACTAGGTATGTATTTTGAAAGGTAACATGTTTGAATGAGTGTATGATATGAATGTGAAAAGAAGGATTTGAAAAGTGATTTGTATGTTTATAAATTAAAAGGTAATATATGTAATCTTTTGAAAAATTTTGATAAGATGTATGTTTATATTGAAAGTTGAAATGTGTAAATATGAATTTTGTATGTTTTGGAAAAGTAAAATTTTGTAAAAGAGAAGTAAGATGTGTGATTATTAAAAGTTGAAAGATTTTGAGAGGTAAGAAGTG
>NW_021435178.1:0-251 GCF_001605985.2 Dendrobium catenatum | reverse complement strand
TTAGGTGTTAGATATGTATTTTCAATAGTTTAAATGTCATGCATGTAAAAATCCCTAAAAAATAATAAGAAATATGTTCCAAATAAAGCCTAAAGTCTTTTGATCAAATATTGAGTTGAGTCTCATCATGTTACATATTGATTTGATCTGAGCCAAGCATGTCTCATAAACTTTGATTCGAGCCAGAAAAGGATCATATTGCAATTAATTTTTGATCTCCTAAAATAAGTTCTTAATCTAATATACACAAG
>NW_021435177.1:0-409 GCF_001605985.2 Dendrobium catenatum | reverse complement strand
GGGGATGGTCCCCAGACATCTGAATGGACGAGTTCTAAAGGAGAACTCGTTCGGCTTACCGAGCTATCAAATACAAGTTTTTGACCTTTACAAGACATACACGAATTACAAACAGACTTAAGCGGTAAAATACGTAAAGAGGGATTATAGTGGGAAATGTGCTGCAGGACTTGGTGATGAGGATGATCGAGCCTGCGATGCCAATTATCAGTAGATGCCTTGGATGCACTCAAAGCTGTAGACAAGTAGCTGGACCCAGCGGATGGGATCTTGTAGATTCCTTTGCTGCACGGTCCTTCAAGTATAACTTGATTTGTCGACCGGTCCTTAAATACAAAGCCATGTTCATCAAATGTAATGGAAATATGATTATCCCGTACTAAATTCGAAATAGAAAGAAGATTGAATG
>NW_021435176.1:0-291 GCF_001605985.2 Dendrobium catenatum | reverse complement strand
GTGCCTACGCTCATCATCTGGAGTGTAGCCCCCAAAGTAGTCAAATGGGTAGTCATCGCTTCCTTGGCTTTTGCCATCTCTACCATCTATGCTTGGAGGTGTAGAATTGTAGCATCCGAATCCACTGACCTAGGAGATCCACCCACCTCGGTTTCTTCATGCTCGTCATCCTCCGACTCTCTCTGCTCGTCTGAGTGACCTTACCGGGTAACCACACAAACTCTGTGTCCGGCATATCCTCATCTGACTCATCTCCGAGTGTGTCATCCTCGGAGAAGGCCCAACAGAATG
>NW_021435175.1:0-212 GCF_001605985.2 Dendrobium catenatum | reverse complement strand
TGAGCGAGACTCAGAGCAGAGCTTCTACCGTCCGATCTGATGATCTTGACAGACATCTGCAGTTGTTTTTGAGGTTGAAGCCTCCGAGGTTTGAGGGCGCTGTTGAGCCCAGAGCTGCTGAGGAGTGGCTGAGAAGATTGGAAAAGACCTTTGACGGAATGCAGTGTCCGTCACATAGGAAGGTTCCGTTGGCTGTTTTTCTGTTGGATGGA
>NW_021435174.1:0-538 GCF_001605985.2 Dendrobium catenatum | reverse complement strand
TACTATTTCATTTATTATTCATAGTTAGTAGGTTTATAGTAAATGAAAATGAATATTTTTCTCCACCTTTATTGCATGATATAAACCATTTATTTTCCTTGTGGGCAATTCTATTATTTTGGGGCTTTTCTATAATTGTTTGGAAGTACTGCATATAACTCCCCCAGACTTGGATAAATGCATTGCACATGGAAAAATCCTCTTTCTCTATCTCATTGAAGCAACTCCTCTTCCTTGGAAACCTATCTTTAGAAGCCTCTGTTTCTTTTTGAGACCTCCCTTTCTTAGGAACATTTGATTGTCTTAAAAATCTCTCTCTAAGAAACCTTTCTCTCTTTTTATGGCTCTTAAAATTATCTCATAATAGTCACTCCGTCTCTTAAAGCTTCTTATTTCTCCCATTATCTTCCTTGGAAACCTCACTTTCTTAGAAGTTTCTCTTTCTGAATTAAAAGACTCTCTCATAAAAGCCCGTCTATCTCACCCTTAAAATCATATTAATCTCTATGAAGCTTTTCTCCTTAAAGGCTCTTTCTCT
>NW_021435173.1:0-594 GCF_001605985.2 Dendrobium catenatum | reverse complement strand
AGAGTGGAAGAGGGAGAGGGAATGAGAGAGAGAGAGAGAGAGAGGTAGGGGAGAAAGAGAGAAAGAGAGAGAGGGAATGATAGAGAGAGTGGGAGAGGGAGTGGGAATGAGAGAGAGAGAGGTAGGGGGAGAGAGAGAGAAAGAGAGAGTGAGTGTGTGTGGGAGAGGGAGAGGGAATGAGAGAGCTGAATATCTGCATTTGCTTTAATGAAATCAAGTAAACTTAGTTACAAGTAAACTATCCCCATATCACTATACCCTATCACTCTCCTCCCTCAACAAAGACAACAATGTTGAGGGGAACTCTGGATTTTCACATCTTTAAAAAGAAAACCATCAACTACAGCAAGCTTAGAACAACAATCAGCCGGCCGATTGCTATTCCTATTAACATGATGAAAAAGAACCTATTTGAAATTCATCAGGAAAGACAAGTCCGGCCCGTCCACCATACGATGGATTTTATTCTGACGATCCCCAAGTGTTGCATCCATTGAATAGCAGCAATGCAGTCACCTTCAATGATAATCCCATCAAGCTCCATCATCCAATCCTCTAATACATTCCTGATAGCCTCAGTAGCCAGAATTTTTG
>NW_021435172.1:0-222 GCF_001605985.2 Dendrobium catenatum | reverse complement strand
TCAGAAGACACTAATTCATTGTGGGCATAGGTTATCTATTTCAAATCATTTTGTAAGGATCACTTTTGCTTAAAGCACCCAAAGCAAATAATATCACTCCAATTATATGGATAAAAAAAGGGGAGCGATGAAGCAAGTACTGAAAAGGAAATACCTTCCTCCCTCGTACTACCCAAGACTCCTAAATCGTTGGAATAGGCTAACCCAAGGGAGTAAACCCGT
>NW_021435171.1:0-647 GCF_001605985.2 Dendrobium catenatum | reverse complement strand
ACATTTAATTAAAGGTTGACGTAATGGCCAAACATTTTTATTATTAGCAATTATATTTTGTTAATTTCCTATGTTAATTATAATTAAAATTTATTACCTGAGGTACGTTTTTTCCTGTGGTAATTAATCCTGACATTATTTCATTACTAATCACGGCTCTCAAGATTCCTCCGTTTTCTTTCTTTAGTCGGCCTGGCACTACCTTCGTCTGCCCTAGCTTTCCATTGTTACGGTTCATATCTTCTTACGATCTTTACATCGTTCGGTCACTACCACTCTTTCTCTCTCGTTAAGGTGGTACGCATCTCCTTACGGTAACTGTCGAGACCTCCGTTTCCTCTGTAACTTACCCTAGCTTCGTCCCACAATCGGCTTCTCGATTAGATCTCTTCAACTTCTATAACGCCTCTTCATGCAATGAAAGTGTTACGTTGAACCCTTCAGAAACGGTTCTAAACTCTCTAAGTGACTGTCTAAGCTTTTATCCCTCTCCATCCTTGGGACGGTTCGCATCATCAAAAACGAACTTAAGCTTTCCTCACCTATTCTCCTTTAGTTATTTGCACTTTGTTCTTGGATATCTACTCTTCCGGCTTCAATGGATCTCAACTTTTAGGTACATTTATGTGCACTTTACTTAGAACATT
>NW_021435170.1:0-213 GCF_001605985.2 Dendrobium catenatum | reverse complement strand
TACTATATGAATAGTTCAAAATTGAATGTGTTCATCTGGTACAATATGGTACAAACCTTATTTCACATATTATCAATCATTTGTACGATTTGACATTATATAGTATGAATAGTTAATACAAATCATGTTTCATCTAGTACGATCATGGATAAACCCAATTTCATACTATGTTAGTTGTTCGTGCAAATTCATATCATATTGTACAAATAGTAC
>NW_021435169.1:0-661 GCF_001605985.2 Dendrobium catenatum | reverse complement strand
TCTCCAGAAGAATAGACAGCCTGTCAATCTCAGATAGCATACTCGTAGTCACACGTGTTCCCTTGCAACATTTCAAATAAGTCACTCCGCGAGAAGTGCATTGTGTTGAAGAGCTCGTGACATTCTATGTACCTCCCCTAAAAAAAAAGGTGGACCAGCAAGTCTATTTTATTCAATCGGGAAACTTAAAGAGGAGATAAATAGAGATTGGTTTCGTACACTCGTTGATTCCGGGGAATTAGTACCTACGAGGTTTCCCAGGTACAATACCAGAAATATTAAAAGGATGTTGCGAAGGCAAGGTAAAACTCGTTCATCAAAACATTAAGTTCGTTCTGCTTGAGCCGCTGGTATCGAAGAAATCCGCACTCAATAAAGAAGAAGGATATTTTTGCAAAGAAGGGGCTAGGATTTATTGTACGAAAGTACCCCAGAAACGAGATTTGCCAAGCAATTACATGTGGGGAAATTAAATCTGAGGATGATAGTGATGAGGAGGCATACGAAGTCGATGATTATGATGATCAACCAGTTGAGGCCGAGCCTGCACCATAAGAGCTTGAAGATGGTGGACAGGCGGCCACTATGGATAAATTAAAAGAAGTCAACTTAGGGACTGAGGATGATCCTCGCCCAACCTTCATTAGTTCTCTCCTACCCG
>NW_021435168.1:0-1949 GCF_001605985.2 Dendrobium catenatum | reverse complement strand
TGAATTTTTGGCTTCTTGCTAATATGGATGTGGCTTTGTTTGGCTTCTTATTTTATTTTGATTTAATGTATTTATAAAGTATTTTAAAATTATCATTAATGTTAACTTTTTTTAAAACAAAATATATGTTTACAAGCGCATATTTTATTAATGTTAACTTATTTAAGGTCAAATATATATAAATATAAGAAATTGAGTGTTCAATATATGACTAAATAAAAATTTGGTTATATGTATGCAAATTCTTGAGTTATACCAAAGTCATACTATCAATTGCGATTGAAAGATGGAGAGAAACAATTAAAAAGAATGGAGATTTTGGTAGACAATGTCTTAAAATATTATTAAATTTTAGTATTTATATGTCACCAGAAATTACATTGAACGAGAATGAATCTCGAGTCATATTTAAGTTAAAAACTTCTTAATATAAATTTGGGACTATCCAAACTCTAATTTTAGCAAACTAATAGTCAAATTGTACATCCCAAAAAGACGAACCCAATGACACCAAAATTATTCAAATTTGCCAAATGGACCCAAATCAAGGGACAAAAGCACATTTAAATGGTTCAAAACATAAATTGAATAATAAATTAGCATCCAAATATCTCAGCTTATAGTAGAATCGACCGACCCAACGAGATGAATCCAATGAGCCTAAGATCGCTTAACTCCAATATTATTAAGATACTTAAATACATAATGAATGCTCTATGATTTGGGGAATCAATATGTGTCGTCTGATTGAGCACTACGAAATTACTGGAGCCTTCTCCATGTTTACGAGGCATGTCACTCTAAGAAATCTATAAACAGGCTCAGCTCTTTTTATGTGGGGGGGCCTTTTGGTTGGAGATTGGAGAGTGCTATAAGGCCTCAAGGATCCTAGAGTCTACCCTGAGCACCACTATCGGTGAACTTCTATCGACCACTACCAAGCCATCACCTTACCTCTGATAGTCAACAGGCCAACTTCTATCGTATACCCTATATGATTGCCCACTATGGCTTGACTACCACCCGTCTATCTATCGTAATAGGACCTCGACCTGATTGTCAGCCATCATCGAACCACCGCTAATTCACCAATCACCGTCATACCTCCGACTAGCCATCGATCACCGTCGAACCTTTGCCCAGCCACTGAATGCATTCAGACCACCACTCGACTACCATCGACATGTTAAATCAAAAGGCATTGCCTGCCGACTATGTTCCGTCCATCCCCTGTTGCCCACCACCTACAGTCCCTTTGATCTCCATCTCCCATTAGATATTGTCCACTTCAACCTTTTTTCTCCACCGACTACTATATCTCCAACCTCCATTGCCCGAAAAATATGGTCCCTCCTATATATGTCTCCCACTAACTATGATCGACTTCGACCACAGTCGCTCACCAACTACATTCCCTACGACCACTGTCGCATATCGACTATGGTCCCTCCAACCTCCATCGCCTGCCAACTATGACCCCTCCAACCTCCATCGCCCGCCGACTATGGCCCCATCGACTATCGTTACCCAACGACTATGGTCCCTCCAACCAATATGAATCTTTTGATTGGGCACTCCAAACTTATCCGTAATCTTCTTCATATTTTTGGGGCACATCACTCTAAAAAATCTATAAATAGACTCCTACTCTCTTTGTATGGCATGCATTTTTGCTGGAGATTGGAGAAGGCTCTAAGGCTTTAAGGATCCTAAAGGTCTAAGGTGACTAAGAGAGAACCATGAGAATGAGTTTGTCCTTTTATCTAGTACACTGAGATGAACTTATTCAAATTATGAAGAATGTATATAATATTTTAACATGGACAATAATTAATATTAAAGTTGCTTGGCACTTGTTGAATTCATAGTGGAAGCTCATTCCATCAAGAAAAATATTGTTGCGGATCTATGGTTCATGATTTTGATGATAGCAAACATTTTCTTTTCTA
>NW_021435167.1:0-333 GCF_001605985.2 Dendrobium catenatum | reverse complement strand
CATCTAGTTGGGATTGATTTTATGAATCTTTATTCTCCATTCATTCCAATGGAGTGTAGCATGAATTATTAATTCTATTTTGTGCAACTCATTTTGCACACCTAGTTAGATGACCCTTGGTCTATCCTTTTACCTTATGAATCGAACCAAATTAACTTTATGTATCAAATTTATTATTATATCTTCTACTATCTTATGCATTTTTCTCAATTGACTAATCTATTTAAGTTTATTTTCAAAAAAAAAATCAATAGATGATACTCCTTCATCCAATTTAATATAATTGTATTTTAAATTTTTTTTAACCATTACATTCATGCTTGTATCCTACGC
>NW_021435166.1:0-201 GCF_001605985.2 Dendrobium catenatum | reverse complement strand
TTTCAAATCCGTGAGCTCTCTCTAACTCCAGGATAAGATTTATATGTACTTCCAACATTCCCGTTAACATGCAAAATGAAAGGCTATTTAAAGATTTTTGAAGTAACATTTTGTTTACTAATTATAGCCAAATTTTCATTCACTCCATCAGATGATATGCATTGTTCCATTTGATATACTAGATTTTATATGCATTTAAGT
>NW_021435165.1:0-379 GCF_001605985.2 Dendrobium catenatum | reverse complement strand
TGGAACTATACGAATTTAATTATAAATTCACTCAAGCGCATGTAGAACTTCTTAATCAATATGCAAAGATAAGCCTGATAATAAGCACGAGAACTTCATATCAATAATATCCCAATAATAAGTATCACCTCATACCACAAGGCTTATTTTACTGTTTTGTAAAACTATTTTTTAGTCAAAAATCTATTGAAATCAAGAAAAAAGTACGGGTCCAAAGCTGTCTCAGCCTTATTTTGGACATTTTTTTTACTATTTTCTAAAGCAACTTTTTCGTACAAAACTTTTTAAAATAGAAATTTTTGCATTAAAAATTTGTTTTAAAAAACAGTACAAAAGCTGTCCCAAATGAATCCTAATATTTTTATTTTTATGACGATTT
>NW_021435164.1:0-286 GCF_001605985.2 Dendrobium catenatum | reverse complement strand
GCGACCGGTATATTTGCTCTAAAATATTCATATTAGGTCATCAAGGCCTACAACAATATGAATTCACTAATAAAGGCAAAAAGCCTACGAAACCTGATCCTCTGTCAACAGCCCGACAGAGTTAACAAGGTTCGATCCATAATTGGCTCCGAACACCCCGATGATGGCCGTGTTGAATGCAGATCTCAACCGGAGGGGTTCCTAATCAAATATCTCCCAAATATCCAAAGTCCATACCAAGTACTCAAAATTCCACCCAAAATCCAAAAACTCCAAAAAATCCCAA
>NW_021435163.1:0-259 GCF_001605985.2 Dendrobium catenatum | reverse complement strand
TATATGAAAATCCTTAAAATAATTGATCTTCCAAGTGCTATATCTTGAATTGCAACACAAAATTAAATTCATTAGAAAATCTAATTTTTTAAAATTTAAGTTTTGATTATAACTTGATCTAATTAAGAATATCAATCTCATGTCTCTTGTTAGACTAATATACTTTTTATATTATTATTGCAATTATGATATTTTATTATTTTGTATTTATCTTATCAATATAAATATTATTATACTTAGAGAAATTTGAGATTTTAGA
>NW_021435162.1:0-597 GCF_001605985.2 Dendrobium catenatum | reverse complement strand
CATCAAACCTCTTAATAAATGTATGGGTTCCATAGTCAGCAAACTTAAGCGTGGACAAATAATAAATTCATAGAGCCAAAGATCTTTTGAATCCAATGGTTGGATTGAGATAAAAACCTAACCCTAGCTTAATACACTTAGCTTTAATTAGCTTTTTATACATCTTGTTTTAAGCCAAAACAAAATATCCCCATTAATGCTCTTCATAATGGCATTCTACATTTAAAATTTCAAGTCAAATGGTCAGGCCAATTGAGAGAACGAGTCGTTTTACTCGATCTGGGTTTCGGGTTTGGACGTGCATGATCTATATGTTTTCTAGGCCGTTGATCGTAATATCAACGACCAAGATCAAGCTATCCCGACATATTTCCCAAGGGCTTTCGATCTGGCGGCTAGTTCTTTGGTTCGGCGGCATCTTGACCCTTGATCCAGAACCACAGGATCAAATACTACCGTCTGATCTTCCTCTTTGAAATCAGATCGTGGAATCTGATCTGGGCCTTTGATTTCGAACAGCGGGTGATCCAACGGCGAAGACGAGTCGCTTGCGTGGAAAAGTGAAAACTGCGTGATCGAATGCCGTGCCGCGCCGCC
>NW_021435161.1:0-200 GCF_001605985.2 Dendrobium catenatum | reverse complement strand
TCATAACCAGACAAAAGAGGAGAGGGCTGAGAGAACAACCTTGGCACAAGCCAGCAGTAGAGGGAAAGAATCCCTCCAATGCACCATTAATGATGATAGAGAAATTTACATCATATATGCAAAATTTAATCCAACTTACAAAATGTTGTGGGAAATCTTTCTACAATAGCCTGTTAATTTTATTTTCTTTGAGTCTTTCT
>NW_021435160.1:0-1047 GCF_001605985.2 Dendrobium catenatum | reverse complement strand
GTAGCAGAATTTATTTCTAAGTGTGAAGCATGTTAGATGGTGAAAGCTGAGCATCGAAGGCCTAGTGGATTATTATAATCATTGCCTAACACTATGAATTTTACTATGGGTTTTCCTAGTATAGACAAGACTATGTAGTGTGGTTGATTGTAGATATACTGACAAAGTTTGCTCATTTTCTACCAATAAGGCAAACTGGTTCTATTGATAACTAACTCAATTGTATGTGAATGAGTCATCGTGATGGCAGATTTATGTCGAAATTGTGGAGAGCTATTCAGGAAAATTTGGGGACGAAATTAAATTTTAGTATGGCTAAGGACAAATAGAAGAAATATATTAATCCGAAGCATAAGTCAGTGGAGTCCAAGTTATATAATATGTATATCAGAAAGTCATTTTAATAAAAGGAGTAAGGAAATTTAAAAAAAAAAAGCAAACTGAGTCCTAAAAATAATTGAAATATCTGCTTACAAATTGTTTCTGTCAGATCACACATGAGAAATTCATAATGTATTTCATGTATGTGTTGAGGAAATATGTATCAAATGTAGATCAGAGAGTTCATGTAGTTGAAGTGGAAGTGCAACCTGATCTAAACTACATGGAAGAATTTGAATATATTCTGGCCTATAATGTAAAACAATTAAGGAATAAACATATTCCAATAGTTAAGATCCAGTGGAAGCACTTGTTAGAGCGGGAAGTAACCTGTGAGAAAGAAGCAAAAATGAGGCAGTTATAACCGAATTTTCTCTAAAATTATTATGTATTAGAAATGTCGATGACAACATTTTCTATGAGGGGATTGTGTAATATGTGCAGTCCAGACATCCAGATAATTAAGGTCAATTAAACTAAATGTTTATTTGATTTTGATTTGATTAGTAATTATAAGTCCTAGAGTGTCTAACAAACTCATAAGTAGGTCAGAAAGTGTACAGGAAAAGTGAAATTTTATTTGGAAACCACGCCACTGAGTGGGCAACACCGTGACGTTGAGCTCTCCAATGGGGAAAGGAAAATGACCGTGTGCTGCGGCGCTGC
>NW_021435159.1:0-225 GCF_001605985.2 Dendrobium catenatum | reverse complement strand
ATTTCTTTTGTGGCATAATTTCACTTGGTTCACTCTGAATTTTGATGTTTGGAGAGGGGAGATGATTATATTAGTTATTATTGGGTTTATTCTATGAAACACCATTTTGAATTTTTAAGTATTTATAATACATTTTATAAACTTATTAAGACTTTGTTTGAGACGGCTTTCTTACTGCTTATTAAAGTAATTTTTTAGTACAAAAATTAAAATTCTGACGCAAAA
>NW_021435158.1:0-312 GCF_001605985.2 Dendrobium catenatum | reverse complement strand
AGATCCCCAAATAAATATTTAAAATTCTATCAAAATATAGCCAGATGATTGAGCAATTTTGAAGATAACTAGCATCAATCCATAAAGACAGAATATCAACCATATGTGGATACATCTAGAAGAGCAAGTGGAGAAAGAAATTAGTGTGACATCCAATCAAATTTTTGGAGATCCACTAAAATAAAAAGAAGATTAGTGTGACATCCAAATAAAATTTTGGAGATCCACTAAAAGAATATTAATGTGACATCCAAGAGAATTTTTGGAGATCCATTAAATGAAAGCCCTAGTGTGACATCTAGAACAAATATC
>NW_021435157.1:0-259 GCF_001605985.2 Dendrobium catenatum | reverse complement strand
AACGAAATTAGGGGAGGATTAATTTGAAATTGATTTTAAATTAATGGGGAAATCAATGCCTTAATTGGTGGCATGAATGAGGGCCCATCCATGGTGGCCGCCGGCTTCAAGAGAGAGGGATTTGGTGTGGGAGCAAGTAATTAGTTTCCAAATTGGCACATGAGGTTTAGGAATGGTTAAAATGAAATCCTTTTGAATTTGAATTTCATCATACTTCGAATGTAAAAAAAATTTCCTAATTAGGAAATTCCGAAATTGG
>NW_021435156.1:0-293 GCF_001605985.2 Dendrobium catenatum | reverse complement strand
AGACGTCCATAAAATCTCAGAAACAGCATGAATTAACCGAAACCAAATATAAAAAACGCAACGCCATAAAGAAATCGATGAAAAATAATGAAATTATTCGTCTCAAAATCCAAATGCTAGCCTGATTCGTATCAGAAATTTCATTAAAATTTTATACAGAAAACCTGAAAAATAAGCGGAAAACTCGATTGGACTGATACTTCTATAAAATTAGGGATGAAAGATACCTGAAAATCGAGCAGTGAAGGTTAGATGCGGGAGGAAAGAAACGGATGAAAACGACATTCCAATTT
>NW_021435155.1:0-1441 GCF_001605985.2 Dendrobium catenatum | reverse complement strand
TAATATCACAGCTTTCAAAAACTAATCTTTTTTTTTTCATTTTATCATATTTCTTTTTAGGTGTATATTTCTTATTGTATATTTTCTTGTAGCTAAGTTATCCCTTAATATGATGTGGAATGGGCAACATCCCCTTAGAGTGATCCCAAGACTTTATTAAGGAACCATAAGAAATATTTGAGGTGGGAATTAATGCCTAAAAAATATATAGTTTGTAATTTCATATCATAAGCCACTTCAATAAGTCATGAGATAGCTAATAAATTAATGACATTGACTCAGTGACTTTGTCAAACCTATCATATCCTCCGAGAAGTCGTTGCCTCGTGTATTGTGTATTATTGACTTTAGGATATGATATCTTTATATCCCATATTAAGATGGCTTATATCTCCTATGAGATTATTAGTCTGATTTTCTTGAGGTAATGCCAATTTGTTAATCCATTAACTCTTGCACTACAAGCACACATTTTTTCTAATGAACTCTCTCATCGACAAACTTGCCAATCAATTTCAACTCAACATGCTTTCAAACTCCAAGCATGTACCCACGAGATCATCAAGCTAGAAATATTGCTCCATCTGACTCATCGACCCCTGAGCTAAGAACTCTTAGAACTCAACATTCTTTTAATTGAATTTATTTGATGAAATTAATCAGACCCAAATCAACATTGATTTGAGCCAAATTAAGCTCGACGATGCTCCATCAAATATATTGCATTCAACTGAACATAATCGAATCTAGTTTAATTCAATTCGAGATTGATTTGAGTTCAATTAGGTCCGAATGAGCCAATTTAATAATATTGAACTCAAATAAATGCAATTGAATATGAATCAACACTGACTTGATTCAGATTAACCTTGATGAAGTTCAATTAGCCTAATGAACATGCTTGAGGGAAAATCATACCAAAATTGAGGTCAACACTACCATATTATCTCCTGTAGGCAAAATCACATACAATGAAATAAGTAATAGTATGGAAAGCAAATTGAGAGAATCAAAGTACTGCTTTGACATATATGAATGATTAGCTCCATAATCAAATAAAATATGATAATAAGGCACAAAAATATAAGTCATATCTATCACAACATCAGGAGATTCACTAGCCTCTTATTGCATCAGATTGTAAACTCGTGGATATATTTAAGTAAAGCAACGGAACTCCCAGCACCCCTCAAACTTCCAATATATTGTTCTCCTGTTGACGGACCATTACTCCTGTTACCAAAAATCTCATAATACAATCAGGGTGGTACTACCCTTAGTCTACCAACTATCAGCTGCCCAAAGCTTTCAGTTTTCCAATTAGAGCAACTATCAAATCCCCATTGTGGACACTAACCAATCATGTGTCTATACTGACCATAGAAAAAACACCGACTTGATACTCTATAAAATTGACCACTATGCCTCTTGCCAAAATGCT
>NW_021435154.1:0-236 GCF_001605985.2 Dendrobium catenatum | reverse complement strand
CATAAGTTGTTGACAAATATGATTAGTTTGTAGGACAACATACCCATTATAGTTCCTCCTAAGATTGAGAGACAAGCTTCATGTAGACCTCAGCATCAAGAGTCTTTAGGGGCACCTCCTCTTAGGAAAGGGGAGGTACATAGTACCTATGGGCCATAAGATAAGGGTAAGAAGCATTAAGTTAGTTCAGTGCCACCAAAATAGTCATACTTATCTGGTCCGTCAGCAACATATCC
>NW_021435153.1:0-285 GCF_001605985.2 Dendrobium catenatum | reverse complement strand
GATCTTCTTCTTCAAGTAACCTTGTGAATCCCTCACCAACCCCTCACTTGATCTCTCACTCTCCACTCTTACAATCTCTCCCAAACTCTCACTCTCAATGATCCCTCTCAAGAGAAAACAACTCCAAAGGCACTTATAAAAGTTTCTAGGACTCCTTATATAGAAAGGACATGAAAAACTGCCCAAAAAATTGCTAAAAATATGTTTTTCTGCGCACTGGATCATCCCGTACGATCGTGGATCGTCCAGGACGATTTTACTTAAACGCTTTGAAACGACCCTATT
>NW_021435152.1:0-240 GCF_001605985.2 Dendrobium catenatum | reverse complement strand
TCCGATCGGAGGGGAGGGGAAAGTCGTCAAAGGGAGCAAAGTCGGACAGCAAGAAGGAGCCGGGGAGTCACGCGTGCAAGGGAGAAAGTTAACTTCACGCTAGCGAGCTCCTGGTTCTTGCGTCCGATCAAAATGTCGTAACTTCCGATCCTCAGCAGGGAAAGTCGGCCGAAGAAGCAAGGTCGGACGGCCAAGGAGGAGTCGGCAGGGCTCGGCGTCGGCTTGGAGAGGAATTTGGCT
>NW_021435151.1:0-203 GCF_001605985.2 Dendrobium catenatum | reverse complement strand
TACCCACTTAATTTCAACTACACTTTGATCCTTTGGCGTTTTAGTTAATTCTCAAACTTTATTTCTTACAAATTAATTTAACTCTTCTAGCATAGCCAAAATCCAAAACTCATCTAAAAGTGCTTGATCTATATTTATGGGTTCTACAGTTAAAATAAAGACTAAATGATTGACTTCTTTATTTAATCCATGCCTAGTCCTTA
>NW_021435150.1:0-205 GCF_001605985.2 Dendrobium catenatum | reverse complement strand
GTATCATCGGTAAAAAAAATAATAGTTTGTCATCAAAATTTTTTATTCAAAAATAAGTTTTATAAAATATAGATTAATTTAAAAAATAGTATATGAGTGAAATGTATAAAAAATATCTAATTAATTAAATTTGCATTTCATTATATAAATAAAATTATATTTTTGTTTGCTAATTTATAAAATCAAGCTCAAAATATATGTTGAA
>NW_021435149.1:0-499 GCF_001605985.2 Dendrobium catenatum | reverse complement strand
AAATCAACAATATGACAACATGAATACAACAATATACCGGTTTGCCGAACAAAATTTTATTGTAAGAGTAATTTTGAAATTCTGCTTGTTTTTAAAGTTCATAAATTAATTGTATGGAAAGATACCGAGCGGTACCGAGCATGTACCTAACGGTACTAAGCATGTACTGGTCGGTACCGAGCGATACTGGCTCGGTATCGAGCATGTACCTAGTGGTACCGAGCATGTACTGGCTCGGTACCGAGCATGTACCCTCAGTACCGAGCATATACTTGCCCGGTACCGAGCATATACTTGCCCGGTACCGAGCATATACTTGCCCGGTACCGAGCATATACTTGCCCAGTACCGAGCATATACTTGCTCGGTATCGAGCGTTACCTAGCGATACCTAGCAGTACCGAACAAGTACTGAGCGGACGAATGAAAAAAAGCCGAATCAGGAGTTGTTCAAGCTTTCGTTACTGGACGTCAAAGTCAAGGCCCACAACACCGCTCA
>NW_021435148.1:0-247 GCF_001605985.2 Dendrobium catenatum | reverse complement strand
AAGCTTAAATAGAAGCTCTCAAAATGAGATCATTAATATAAGTTGCCGACATTATCGTCCAGGACGATAGGCATATCGTCCTGGCCGATCAGTACAAATTCAGCTCATCAGCCTGGGACGAATTGGGATGATCAGAAGAAAATTGGTTACATTGTCTTGGACGATATCATTATCGTCCAGGCCAATTAGTTTAAAACCTATTTCAATCATCCTGATCATCGCCCTGATTTGGTGCTGGCCGAAGTCA
>NW_021435147.1:0-383 GCF_001605985.2 Dendrobium catenatum | reverse complement strand
CGGTGTCCGAATGCGTTCAGAGACCAATAATCACATGCCACGTCACCTAAAACTCGGTATTTTGGACTCGGTATTGCTCGGTATACATTTGGACCGTTCGTTTTTGACCGGATGTAATAATTTCTCTTAACTTAGGCTATGTTTGAGATGATTTTTTTTATTATTTTATGAAGTAGATTTTTAGTATAAAATTATTTCAATTAGAAAAATTTATATTATAAAACTGTTTTAAAAATTAATAAGAAAGTTGTTCCAAATGAAGCTTTAATTGTACAAGTCGAGTTAGAACATAAGCCGACTCTATTATTATGAAAGAAAGAAAATGATTATGTTTCAAATAATTATTATATTAAAATGTAAAAAAGAAAAAAGAGAAAGTAGAT
>NW_021435146.1:0-329 GCF_001605985.2 Dendrobium catenatum | reverse complement strand
TCACTGATTCTTCTCTTTTTCTCTTATCCAGAGCGACGTCAGCGATTGTGATCTTTTCCGTTGCACTAGCGAATCTTTTTACAAACATATTTTCCAATTCTGCGAAGGTCTTCACAGAATCATTCGGCAATTTAGCATACCATTCGAAAGCAGTTGCTGTCAAACTGCTGACGAATTGTCGGAAAAGTAGGGCGTCATTTCCTCCTGTATTCCCACAAGTGGCTTTAAACTGTGCCGGTGCTGCCTGGGATTGTTATTACCGTTGAAAGTGTTGAACTTTGGTAGAAAATACCCTTTTGGGTACGGTACTTGGTCATATTCAGCAGGAT
>NW_021435145.1:0-233 GCF_001605985.2 Dendrobium catenatum | reverse complement strand
TAATAATTATTTTTTTATTTCTTAATTTTAAGTTATGATTTCAATGGACAAAAGATGAGTACCAACATTCTTGTCAAAAATGAATTTGATGAGGGCATGAGTGAATAGGTTCCTTGGTAGAATATTTTAATAGATTAAAATTTTTTTGGAACATTTTTTGGTTATTATCTTTTTGCTGTTTTAAACAAATTATTATAATAAAAAAATCATTATAAAAAATAATAACCAAATAA
>NW_021435144.1:0-366 GCF_001605985.2 Dendrobium catenatum | reverse complement strand
TTCTTTTAACGTATTGCTTGCATGTGAAGTATGAGTGGGTTCTCTTAACTGAATTTCAACGCTTAACACTGTTCTTTCTTTGAAGCTAAGGCATTTGGTTGCTCTACACTACCAAACAAATCTCATGGAAGTGAGAAAGTTCAGAGACGTGGAAGCAAAACTAAGTACGAGAGGTAAAAGGGAAAGTTTTGTGCGAGTAGAAGAAGATATTTGAGAAGAATTTTTTATCTCTGGTTAAAAAATTTAGTGTTTATCAATAAATGAAGAAGCTTTGATATTATGGAAAAAATTTTGTGTGCATTGTGACTAATAGGTAATTGGAGAGGTGATACAACAACAACAACATCAACATCAAGCCTTTATCCC